>NW_028259054.1:1407442-1614885 GCF_024713525.1 Acromyrmex echinatior
AATTTAAGATTGTATTTCTGCATTGTAGCACTGAAGAAAGCTTTGTGAGCCGAAACGTTTGTTAATTATATTAATTCAAAGTTAATTTAATTAAAGCTCGAAATAAGTCATTGTCTTAATTTTTAAGAGTGTTTATGTTTGGTATACAGCAAATGCTCAAATATGTCACCATTCTATTGGATACATAGTTGCAACTGTTTTTCGAATGCATCGATTGTTTTTTTGAGAACATCGGCTAATATACTTGTACATGCCCGTCTGATGCAGTATTTTAGTTCAGTTGTGGTAAATCAGCTGTGAAGTGCGGTCTAGTAACCAATGTTTTTCAAATAGCCATAAGAAAAAATCTGGTGATATTAGATTTGATGATCTGGGAAACCATATATGACCACCTCTTCCAATCCAACAACGCTGATAAGTTAAATTTAAAAAATCCCTTACAGGGCGGGCATAATGTGGTGATGCACCGTCCTGTTGCAATCACATACGTTGAACTGTATTTTCATCAACAAACTCTAACATCCTTGACAATACTTCTCGTAGACGTCTATTAAGTTGGTCTTCTCACCATCGAAAATCAAGTTCGGAATAAGTCAAAAGTTTAGTGCTTAATAGGTGCTAATTTAGCCTTATTCCGAATTTTAGTGCTCAAACCGTTTAGCAATAATAAAAAAAATCGAGTCCAGCTAATAACAAACTCCACCCCCTATAAAAAAAAAATATATATATATACAATGCACATACACAAAAAATAAATACATAGGAATTTTAATGCTAATTTATGCTTCAAAATAGAGCCAAAAAATTCAAATATAGCGTTAATTCAAATATTTCAACATGTATTAAACACTATATCATCGTATACGAGAGATATTTAGAGATGATACACATTGTGGTACACATATTTTTAAAAGTATTCACATCTAAAATGAGAGATATAGATTTTATATGTATATATATTCGAAAGATAAGATTCCAATTTGTTGCTAACCGTAAAAAAATAAAATGAATATATAAATAAATATAATAAACTCATTCCGATGACGACGAGGCTTAAATTCTATTAATTGTTCAAGAATTCGGTGCTCGCATGATATTATATATGTGATTAGTATTTTTTATGCCGCTAATAATAATGCTAGAGAAGCTATCGTTAGTATTGAGATAGATATCCGCATAGACAACGTCCCGATTGTAAAGCAATTTTATGTTTAACAACTAGAACGTGTACGGGTTTGATGAAACGCAAACTTTCTAAAAAATCATTAAATAACGATGTTATTATCGTAACCATACTAGGAATGGTAATAATGAATCCGCACATTAGTTAACATCAAATTAGTCGTGAATTAAATGTGTCTTCTGTAACTGTATGTAGAATTTTACATGCCAATCACATTCATCCACCTCGGGTCTTGCCTTCATTGACCGGTACACCTAATGCTAATGCTGGCACATACTACGACTTTCAAGTCTCATAACACGAAAAGCGCTTAATGAAAAAATATTTTATTACAGTGTTTTGGAGAGCTCTCAAGGTAAGCTACAAAAATATGTAATAAAAAATGGAGAATTCCATTTAAAAAATTTAATATGACCTTTGTCTGACCTTAAAAACATCACCCAAGGTCAAACTGATTCCATCTTATGTCCCCCCTCGAAACCATACAATTTTTGTCTGAAACATTTTTTTGTATCTTTCATATTTTTCGAGATATTTGTCTGGGACGATTAAAATGAAACACACTTTCTATGTATATATATATATATATATATATATATATATATATATATATATATATATATATATATATACATTACTCACAAAAATTAAAGGACACTTAATTTTTTATAAAATATAGACAAAATTTAGACAGCTGTAACTTCGTCAAAAATAAAACGAAATTTGAATTTAAGAAAAGAATTTTAAAGCTTGAAGTCTCTATTTTCGGAAGGTCACCGTTTTTTTTTTATTTTCTGTGAGTTTAGTAATTTTTATACATAGAAAATTACAAGTTCAACTAAATAAGAAATTTTTAGTTCACTTTATGGGCTTGTCACGTAACAAAAAATCTGCAACACTTTTCGACTTTCTTATGTAAAAGCTTGAAGTTTTCCTTACAAAATCACTTTTTAAAAACGTTTCTATGATTTTTCGTTACTGAATTATCGCACATCGAGTAAAAAGTGAGCACTTTGACTTTGATTGTTCATAATTCCATTAAAAATTATCGCAACTTTAAAAAAACATTCTTGAAGCTGGAACTTTGCTCTATTTATAATGATGTGATTATCCCATGTTTTAAGAAACACGTAAATGATAAAAAATGATTAAAGATATCGTAAAAATTAGCAACTTTTCCCTTTTTTATTTTTAATCAGGAAAAAAGTGTCGATCAATAAAAATTTATTCTTCACGATTTTTTGAATAGCTATGAGATCTCTTTCATAGTGGCTACTTTTTTATGATATGAAACATACAAAAAAAATGTAATATTGCTTAATTTTAATGTAAAAAAATGAACAGTAAAGTTTAATTAACGTTGAAAAATAAATTTCCAGTGCATCGACACTACGCTAATCTTTACCAAGTGTCAGTACGAATAAGTTTTAAAAAATACCGTCAGCGTTAGAATTATCCAAAGTATACCACGAGAAGGTCGTACGATTGGAGGAGCATGCGTGCGTGCGTGCGTGCGTGCGTGCGTGCGTGCGTGCGTGCGTGCGTGCGTGCGTGCGTGCGTGCGTGCGTGCGTGCGTGCGTGCGTGCGTGCGTGCGTGCGTGCGTGCGTGCGTGCGTGCGTGCGTGCGTGCGTGCGTGCGTGCGTGCGTGCGTGCGTGCGTGCGTGCGTGCGTGCGTGCGTGCGTGCGTGCGTGCGTGCGTGCGTGCGTGCGTGCGTGCGTGCGTGCGTGCGTGCGTGCGTGCGTGCGTGCGTGCGTGCGTGCGTGCGTGCGTGCGTGCGTGCGTGCGTGCGTGCGTGCGTGCGTGCGTGCGTGCGTGCGTGCGTGCGTGCATACCGAGATTTTCGATTCCGAAGATCTGAACCGTTCAAGGCTCGAAATTTCGAAATTTCGGCAATCAAATGCATAGTCTTTTTTTTGCAAAGAATTCAACGTTTAAAGAACAACTAGCTAATTCGTCAAAGTAAGTTGCAAGAAATGACATTTAGTAAACATATCAGGCTTTTCTTCTCTTCAGGAGGAAAGAAGAGGAAGAAAGACGGATACTTGAACAAAGTATTATTCAGTATTATACCTATATTCATTCCGTTCGTTCATCTCTATCCATTTCATTATTTTATCATCCTTTTCTAGAATCGATTATCAAAACAAAAAGCATTACAAATGCTAAAGTGGGTGTGACGGATCGGTGATAGAATAAGAGCAATGTAAAGTAAAAAATAAATTTTATAATATAGATGTAATATATATGATAATATATAATATATAGATTGATGCAAAAATCATGTCAGTTTTTTCTGTTTTAAACTTTAATGCTTTATTCTATTATAAATGTAGAGTAACTTAAGTTATATTTGTGTCCATATTAATTAATAGTTTCCATTATTCAAAACAAATGTTTAGAATAAATAAAAAAATAAATTGGCTACGACAGAAAAAATTAAAATTATTAAACTTAAATATTAAACCAATCTCTTACGATGTTTCCAAAGACACTAATTATCCTCCTAGTATTCAACTTGTTGTTGATGAGTGCTCGTACAATAGCCAATCCAATTTCGAGAGAATTGATATTGCTCCCGACGGTTTTGATGGGGCTTCTCCTTTAGACTCGTTACGGGAAAAATGGTTTGTCAATTTGAACGACATTGACGTTCCCTTAGAGGTTCGTTACCTCTTGCAACTTGGCGAAAAATTCGGACTTCTTATTAACAAATACAACAAAGACAGTACCTTAATCGAATTTATTAAATATATAGAAAATAATATCACTGGTCGTCCCAATAACATTATTAATTTTGTCAGACACAATTCCCTTCCAATCCTTAATAGATTCCAAAATAATTTTCCTTCTCCTACATCCACCGACAAATTAATTTTGAACTGGTTGCGCATTACCAAGAGGTTTATCAATGACCACCCTAATATACTATTAGGTGTTGGAATTAATTCGTAGCGTTTTTTAATGAAAGAATGTTATTTATTTCACATGAGCATTAAAAAATACATTAATGAAAGTACTTCCCATCACTTGTAAAACGCTACGAATTAATTCCAACACCTAATACTTACTAACGCCGATAAGGGTAACGTCACTGTTGCTCTAGACAGAGACGCCTACGTGTCGAGGATGGAGGAGATTCTCTCGGACACGAGTACTTACGCCTTAGTTAGATCCTAGCAAGAAATTAACACGAGACTTATGCGCTTTTTTAGTAAGATGGAGGCGTGATCAATTCATTGACGAGCTAACATACCGTAGACTGCTTACATCTGACGGTGTTATACCTAGGGCTTACGGCCTAACTAAGATACATAAGGAAGGTTACCCATTGAGAGTGATTGTTTCTTATATAAACAGTCCATTATATAACTTTTCACTCTTTTTACACAATTTAATTAGTGACAGTATTCCAAAAGCTCCCAGCTACATTAAAGACAGTTTCCATTTAGTTGAGCAGTTAAATGGTTCTGTGTTTGATCCTAATTATGTTTTGGCTTCGTTGGATGTAATATCCCTTTTTACTAACATTCCTGTAGAACTAGCATTAAATAACATCGACAGGAGATGGGTTTACATCTCGGCGAAGACAAACATATCAAAAAATGAGTTCATTATTGCTGTCAGATTCATTTTAAACTCTACCTTTTTTACTTTTAACAATAGAACTTACAGACAGGTGTTCGGCACTCCAATGGGTTCATCGTTATCTCCAATAATCGCGGACATTGTAATGCAAGATCTAGAAGAAATAGCACTAAAAAAATTGTCAGCACAACCCTTGTTCTATTTTAGATATGTTGATGATATATTTTGCTCGCGCTTCCATCTGACATTGTCAATGATACTTCGAACATTTTTAATTCCTTACACACAAGATTACAGTTTACCTTGGAGGTTGGTGCAGATGGCAGATTGAGTTTTCTCGATATAATACTGATTATAGATAATCAGAAAATTATATTTGACGTCTACCATAAAAAGACATTTTCTGGAAGGTTCCTTAATTTCCATTCAAATCATCCTCTGTGCCATAAAAAAGGTACCATCATCAGTTTTATTGACAAAATTATCTTATTATCACATCCACGATTCCAACAAAAAAATTTGATAGATGCTATTCATATTTTCTTAAATAATTGTTATCCTCTTCTCTTTATTTTCTCTACAATAGAACGCAGATTAAAGTTTCATAAATATAACAAAGATACTACACACTATTCACGCAATAAAGACAAATATTTTACGATTCCTTATGTTAAATCTATTTCCGAAAGTTTTCTTCCAATCTCTAGTATGTTTCATTGTAAATTGGCCTTTTCTATTCCTAACACTTTAAAAAGCTTCATAAAGAGAGGAAAAGACGAGCTTAATTTCCTATCCAATCAGAATGTTGTCTACAAGATCTCATGTGATGATTGTGAGGCGAGTTATGTTGGTCAGACAAAGAGAAAATTGAGCACGAGACTACACGAACATATCTCTGACATCAAAAAGAATACAGGTTCTCCTACTGTCATAACTGATCATCGAATCAATTCTGACCATAATTTCAAATGGAATGATGTGAGAATTTTGGACTGCGAGTCTTCTTACAATAAGAGATTGGTGTCTGAAATGATTCATATTAAAAGACAGAAACAAGACCTTAATAGACAAAATGATACCGAATCTTTACCCGATACTTCACAGATCATTCAATCTCTTTCTCCTTCTTGACTGCTTTCCCTTCCCTATCCTTCTCTTCTCTCCCTACTTTCTCTTCCTTCCACTTTATTCTTTCCTTCTTATTATTTTTCCCCCCTTCCCTTTCTAGTTTTCCATTTCAACCTTCTTGTCTTTATATGTCGTACTTTATATCTTAGCTTCTTAGAGAGACGATCAATTTCGATTCCAATCGCATTGCCTAATCGATAATACATCATTTCGACACACACATAAGGTATTTTATTATAAATTTATTTGTTCTAAACTCATCACACATATAAAATGCATGTCGGCGGTTTACTCTTTTTTTTTTTTCTTATGTACTTGTCTTATAATATCAAAGATAATTTTTGCCTCTTTCTTTTAATTTTGACTTATTATTTACGACTTATTTTGTACTTTTCTTTTATTGTTTGCGACTCGATTTGTACTTTTCTTATTATTTTTATTTACTTCTACCGTTAATTTATTATTACAATTTATACTTGCTAACAGAACATGTTCGTCCTTATACACATATACGGTTCGGAGGAGCACATTTTTGTTAACTATAACCGTTGTTTGATTTCCTCTCAATTTGGAGCGAGCTTTATAGTTAATTTGCGTCCGAATGCGAATTTTACTTAATTTCTTATATTTTTATCTACGTTATAACTCTATTGTTAATTACCGTTGTTAATTTATTTGTCACACTAATTTATTTGTCACATTGAAAATGATCCAACTAGGATCGAAACGTTTGTTTTGTTCAACTTTCTGATTGTCAAATTATATTTTACGTTTTTAATTTTAAGACATAGTTTTATTTCAATTTTTTTAACTATTTATACAGTTTGTCAATTTATGTTTTAGGCTCGTAGCCCTTTTTCCTCTTTACTTAATAAATATTATTTTAATATTCGCAGATTCCGCTCTACTTATTTATGTCACTAACAGTTTTTATTTCGGTTAATAAAGTATGTTACGAGCTGAAATATTATTTAAAGCTGAAGACTAAAAACCGACATTATTTTTGCATCAATCTAATAGATTAAGAATATAGTTATAATTATCTGGTATAATTATAGATATAATTATCTGAACATAAACAAATATTTTTATAGACACTGCTATGCATTAATGCATACGCTTGCTCTCTCTCTCTCTCTCTCTCTCTCTCTCTCTCTCTCTCTCTCTCTCTCTCTCTCTCTCTCTCTCCCTCCCTCCATTCCCTCCCTCCCTCCCTCCCTCCCCTCTGCCTTCCTTCTCCCCTCTCTCCCCCCCTCTATACAGGGTATATTCCATAACAATTAATTAATATTTTAGAGAGTGAACGAGAATAAAATTTTGAACTAAAAGTTCCTTTGCCAATTTTGGCTCAGACTTTATTGATTGATTGATTGATTGATTGATTGATTTATTTGTTAATATGATAAATTAGAATAATTTTCAATTAATTAGAATAAGTTTCAATAATGCATAGCAAGTGCGAGGAGTCCCATAGCATACCCATAGTATGCTCTTGCATACTTCGTTTGCGTGCTATCTGATTGCGATCAACTTTAATCGTTAATAACTCGGTAAATTATCTGAGCCAAAATTAGCAACAGAACTTTTAATTCAAAATTTCATTCTCTTTCACTCCCTGAAATATTAATTAATTGTTATGAGACACACTGTATATATATCGATTAATGCGAATAATATTCTTCAGTAGTTAAAAGATTAAGCATACTCGACCAGAGATCGAGAAATCTGGATTGACCCTGGCTGAGGTAATATTTGTCGCAATAAGTTTTTTACATTTGATACATAAGATGCTAATAGCAAATTAACGATCAAAAATTAATTTGTGAGATTATCATCATTTCAAACGTTACGAAATAAAATATGTTATATGGAATATATAAAAAAATAGAAATATTTATCCCAACATCTAATTTTGATTGCTTATAACAACTTCTTGTACTTAAATGAGAAAATATATGTATATAGGAAAATGTATTTTGTATTGCATCATCGCATTCCTGTCGCATCCATATCCTGTCTATTTTATTTTACCTGCGTGTAATAATTCTATTTTATTTGCATGAATATTTCCAAAAACGTGCTTATTATAGAACAATTTATTATAGAACAATATTATCGCTAACAATTATATTAAAATATTTATATAAATTTTTTCAAAATGTTCATTCCAATATAACTGATTATGTTGCTTTATATGACAATAAGAGTTTACATGAGTATATGCTTCTCCGGAAAATAAAATTTATTATAATAAGACCTTCCAGCTAACCAAAATTGATAATAAGTTTGAAGATGCAATCGTTACCGAATAGTCGTTTTCTGGATAGTTAATGTTTCCACTTCTGTGTTAACTTATTGAGCACTGATAACTATTAGATATCTTTCAGTCATCAATGTCCAATAACTTAACAAAGAAATGGAACATTAACCATACTGAAGTTGATTATTCGATGATTTGTCAATTTTAGTTAACTGAATTAATAATAGATTATTAGTCGACTATTATTTCAAATTTGATTAAAAAAAGTCGACTCTTGACTTTTCCAGTCTATTTATAATCGACTTTCAGTCGACTTACACTTAACTTTCAATCGACTTACAGTCGAGTGTCAGTCGACATACAATCGACTTTTAGTCGACTTTTTTTGAGACATTCAAGTATTAATCGACTATTAGTCAACTATTAGTCAACATTCGGGTTGACTTTGAAATAAACTCTTGACTTCTCCAGTCAACTTATAGTCGATTTTTAATCGACTTCATGTTGTTTGGAAATATGTTTTCGAAACAGATATATCTTATATTTATAAAAATAGATTTATTCTATGTTTGTTAAATTAATTTTTAACCAGTGTGTTTATTTTAACTCAATCACGTCACCTTGTATTTACATATCATTATGTACACAATCTCTAGACATGGACTAAGATACATGTCGACAATTTTTATTATTTTATAATTTGCGCTGAAGATGCTTATAATAGGATAGAGGTGCACTTTCTCAGTTAAATCAGTTTTTAAAAATTCAACTGATAATATAAAACAGCTACTTGTTATGGAAATAAATTATTACATTCAAAACTTATCAGCCATAAAACTGATTAAGAAGAGACGTTCACACAATGCAATAGAGAATTACTTAAGATTTACTGGAATGCGCCTACATTCGAAAAATAGAACGTAATTTAATTTTTATATATTTTTTATATTTGTTTGATTATTTTGAAGATGGCTGAAAAAACAATTGAAATGTCGATGTATATGATTATATATGTGTATGATTATATATTAAGAATAAATAAGAATCGATATAGTAATATACAAACAGTAATCGTGTAATAGCTCTCATTTGCCCGGCTTTATTTTAATATTATTTTTTGAATAAGGGGCATTTCATGTGAAAGTGAACTACCCATTTTCAAAAACGTTCTGAATTTTAACGAACTTATTGATGTTGATGCGTTTGAGGATGCAATCCGTGTTGTGCAAAGTCTTAGACTTTTAATCCAGCTAGTTTAATAGCAAAAAGTAGAAATTTTGCGATTTTTCATTGTTCATATATCTTTCTAGATTTTTTTCAGATAGAAAGTAGAATTAATAAAATAAAATTAGTGCCGTTTCCTACAGAAAAAAAGTCTGCTCTTTCACGTGATAATGTCCTATTTTAAATAACTTTTCATTATTATTCCTGTTCAAGTATTTAAAATCTTTAAAATCGCGCCATAATTAGGAGATTTTTGTTCTTAATAGCTCTAAATAGTACTATATAGCAATTTTAATTGTACGAAGCCGCATTCTGGCAGGCCTAGCCGTTTTCAAGATATAATTTCAGAAAGATAGCGGTACATGACAAAGTGTGTATCCAACTACTCGGTTACGCGTATGGCGCCGCACCAGCGTTTTTCAATATTTTCAAGCATAATATTGTATATCAACAAACAATTTCATCTCAGCGGAGAATTTAAAGTCTCATTTCCCAGTAAACAAATGTTACATGTAACGTACTTTTTGATTGCAATGTCAGCTCAACAAAATAACTGTAATATAACACGTTACTAAAAAGTACGTTACATGTACACATTGTGTTTACTGAATTGATATTACTGAGACACGACATTGCGTAAATCGGTCTTAAACTTCGCTACGATCTTGTTTCACGTGTCATGCTTGGTCAATACTGGATTAGCTAGTGTTTCGGTAGCAATATGGTAACAAAAACAATTACATAAAATTGTGAAGTCCTTGTTGAAGCATTTAAGTGAGTATTCTTTCCTATTGTTTTATGTTTGGATACAATTTAAATAAAGATAATATTATAATGGCTCAATAATAATAAATAAACATTAATAACAATAAGGATTGTGAGCCAGATTTCAATATATTTAAATTTTTGACGTTTCGATCGTCAGGTCATCCTCAGTGTATACAATGTAGAAAAATTAAATGTAAAATTAATAAAAATTATGAAACGGTTAGATTCTAAAATTATAGTTACGCGATGTAATACGATGCATCTAATCGTTTTATGATTTTTATTATTACCCATTTAATTTCTCCTCATAACGAGATTAAAAAGTTATACGCAGTACAATTAGGAAACAATACCTACGTAAATAAAAAATATCAGAAGAAATTAAATGGGTAATTTTCCAAACAGAACAAAACAATAGGGAAAAATACTCATTTAAATGCTTCAACAAGGATTCCACAATTTTATGTGATTGCTTTGTTGACCGTATGAAACATTAGCTAATCCAGCACTAACCAAGCATAATACATGAGACAAGATCGTAGCGAAGTTTAAGACGGATTTCCGTGCCTCAGCGATGGCAAAACTTTAAATTCTTCGCTGTGATGAAATTGTTTGTTTTACGCTGTTGTTATTACGCTTGGAATTGTTAAAAAACGCTGATGCGGCGCAATGCGCGTAATCAAGTAGACGGATACAGACTTTATCATGTATCGCTGTCTTTCTGAAATTCTATCTCGAAAACGGCTGGGCCTTCTAAAATGCAGCTTCGTACTTTAAGTCTCTAGTAAATTATATTAATTGTTATTTAACATTATTAAATATTATTAAAGTCTCTAGTAAATAATAAATAGTACTATATTTAGAGAACAAATATCTATTAAGAACAAATATCGATACTGGCCCCTGATTACAGCGCGATTTTAAAGATTTCAAACACTTGAACTTGAATGATAATGGAAAGTTACTCAAAATAGGACATCACCACGTAAAAGAGCAGACTTTTTTCTGTAGGAAACGGCACTTCATTTTATTAATTCTATTTTCCGAAAAAATCTAGAAAGATATATGAATAATGAAAAATTGCAAAATTTTTTTCTTTTGCAGCTATTAAAAAATAAACTAACGGGACTAAAAGTCTAAGACTTTGCACAACAGATTGCATTCTCAAACCCAACATCAGTAAATTTCATTAAAATTCGGAACGTTTTTGAAAATGGGTTCACTTTCACATGAAATGTCCCATAATTAAAAATTTTCAATCTATTTTAATCTCTTTTCGGATACTGGATTGTTGAACTGGTGTATTGAATAATAATACAACGTTATAATACAATTGCATTTTCTGGTTCTGTGAAAAAAAACGCGAACTTCATCGGTGCGATCGTGCTTATATAGCGTTATTATATGCGTACTACGTATTATATATACACTAGAGAATCACTTAAGTTATCAGTGTATCGCGCATTACTGTCGATTGAAGTAGTGTGATTACTTTAACCTTTTCGTGTCCTAATGAGAGTCATTTTATAAGGTATTCGTGATCATTTTAATGAAAGATTCAGGTCGTGAGAAAAATACTTATTAAAGTAGTAAATTGTTGAAATGTCGGGAGATCGAAGACAAATTCTTACAAAATATATTTACAAAAGATATCCCACAATTTTTGTATTCTTTCTTAAATCTAATGAATCTTAAAAATCAAGACTGTATAAGGTAATAATAATGATAAGGTAAAATAATGATAATAATTTGAATGATAACAAGTGGGATATTTCTGTAAACTAAATTCTGTAACTATATATAACATTTAATTACACAATACAATTAATTAATAATTAGATTTTATATATGATGATTGGATCTATTTACTTATTTATCTAAGTAATATAAGTACCATTAAGCATATCCTCATCAGTTCAAATGCTGCTATTTTATTTTTATCACTTTATCGGATAATACTCGACATATATAAAATCATGAAAATGTAGTTTACGAACGCATGTGATAATTAACGACATATCAACTACTTGACGTTTCATTCGGCACTCCCGATGCACTGTATGTGAAACGTTCACTTTTTTATGAACAAAAACACGAAAAAAGCAGAGTGATAAAAATATTTACGTCTATGAGACTGAACAACGTGTATCAGTGCGAGCAAAACATGGTGGTTTTCGCTACATTCCACTCACGGCATTACCAACATTCGCATTACCAACATTCATTCGTATGATTTAATTATTTTTAATAAAAAAAGCACATGTGTAACTTCAATCCGATTTAACTTAGCGTGGAAATGACGAATGCGATCTTAAAGATGTATCACACGCATAATCCCTTCAAATAAACTATATACATATGAAAGTTGTGTGAATAAGATTATATTTTTATTTAATAACACTTTTTTATCGTTTATTCATTTTATTAATTATTTTTATTGTTAAAAATTAAAATTTTTAAATTAATAACAAAAATCTAAATTTTTTTGTATAAATTCTTTAAATATTCAGAGTAACTTGTGCAAAGTTTCATTGCGATTCACTGATTAATTACAAAGGTATAAAACAGATAAATATTTTATTTATTTACTAGACAACTAGTTCATGCATTACAATGTAACTATTATATATAAATAATCTTGAATATATTATGTACTTATATTTAAAAATTGAGATTTTTGTTATTTATAATATGATCAACAAAAGCTTTCGTTATAAACAATAAACATCGTAAATATGAGCATATAAACCTCGTGTTAGATATTTTTGCCTAATTATTCTTTATTTCAAAAGTAATATATCTATAAAACGTTTTCGACCATCTATCTGATCATCTTCAGTATAAAACGGAATTGTGTTCTAATTCTTAAATTGATGTTTAACTTAGTTTAATTTTAATGGATTTCTTTAATAATCTACAATTATACAAACCAAATTGCCTTCTTATGAATTCAAAGAAAGAAATATTTAAACGTATGTATAATTGAAATTAGTGGAGCACACATTTAAAAAAATACCATTTATTAAAATAACTTATGATCTAAATAGTAAACTGTCATCAAATTGACATATTATTTTTAAATGTCATACATAATTACATCATCTCATTAAGTTAACAATACATATGATTAAGAATCAAAATAATTATTCAACAATTAGTAGATATAAAATTTTCAGTATTCAAATAAACGTTTGAGATAACGGCAAATCTTACAAACAATTATTTTGTATATATTTTAATACAAAATACTACGCAAATTTAAACCGTTCATTTAAGTTGTAACAAAATATCATTCATTATACGAATATTGTTTACAAACAAACACGCCATGAGGATTGTACAATATTTCATTTCGCACTTCTAGTGTATATTTATACGCAATCTTTTCATTTGTCTGTCTGCGTTAGACATTGCATGAAGTCTTCAATACTTGAGCACATATTTATAGCTTATCAAGATCTTTATATTTATTCAATTTTTTTACTTAGATTTTCACAATTTCAATTTTCTGAAGATGATTTTAATAATAAAATTTTAACTTTGAACTCTGCTTTTTCTCGTCCTGCAATAATGAAATAGTTAAACTCATTTGACAACAAGATGACGTTAAAGATTTATCAATTTTATATAATTTTATTTGTAATGTTTTTATTGTTCAACCTGTGATGACTTTATGACTTTATATTTTTGATATATTATATCTTTCTTTCCAATTTTTAATTATTTTTCGTATATGACCTGAAGAAGACTTATAGTTGTTAGTATAGTCGAAACCGATTAATTTATAGATAAAATCTAGCATATATTGTATCTATCTAACATATATTGTAATAAACTGGTTTATTTTTGAAGATCTAATCGTGTTTTGACCTTTCTAATTGTTAAATCTTGACTTTTCACTTTTCAAAGTTAAAAAAATGCGGAATAAAATGTGAGAAATTAATGTTCGTTCCTTACATTAACTTTAATCTTTGTTCAACTTACTCTTCATCTTTTTTTAACTCTTAAATTAGAAAAAAATAAAAAGTTAGTTGAACCGAGATTAAAATTGAATTATATTGGTAAAAAGCATAAGTAACGCGATCATGAATTGAGAGAAACAAACTGTTGAGAAATGTATTTTGGGTGGTACTGTGATAAATTACAATGATAGCCTCTATCATCACAATTATGTTCATTTCTTTAAAAAAAAATTCTTAAGGATTCGCATTGAGCTGTTAAAACGCTAAAAATTTTATTATCTCGACATAGTTATATGCAAAACTTTAATCTAACTTTTTTTCAGAAAACTGCACGGAAAAACTGTATGTATTAGCATTAATGTTCCGATTAAAACAGCAGTTTAATTGGAAATCTTGTTAATTCAATGACACAGAATTAAACAAATAACATTTTATTTAAACAAGAGTAAGGTATATTTATTTCATTAATATTATCTGAATTAACAAAATTATTTTCAATTATAAATCTCTATTAACTAATGCTGGTTAATATATTTTTTTATGTGCTATATGTAAAAGAAATTATTTTATAATTTTTTTATAGTACAAACAAAAGATATTTTTAAAAAAAACTTTAAAGCAATAAATCATCTTATAAGAATTAAACAGAAAATATACATAGAACATTTCAGTATTAAATATGTATAATTTTTCTTTAATGGAAGCAAAATTGATAAATAATAATTAACTCATCTTTAAATATCATTTTATTTAGCGACATATTTTTCATTATTCAAATCACAATTCATTACCTACAATAAAATTCAAAGATGTGTAATTAGTAATTATTGATGCTTAACAATAGTACTATAATTATCCATACGTCGTTAAATAATATTTTAATACATCAATGATAATTGATTTCCTACAAGAAAACATAAATGATTTCATTAAACATAATCGTGAGTTATAATCATAATAGTCGTTCATGTGTCGATTTTGTGATAATATTGTAACTGATTTTAATTCTAATCATTGATTTTTTTGTATTTCTTTTTATGATCATCAATAACGTTCCACAACGCCAAAACAGCTAAAATAATTCAAAATTCCTTAAAATTTCGCTAACAAACCGCTCTTCTATTAGATTCGAGCAATCATATATCATTTTTTAATTAAATTTATATATCTTGTTCAACAAATGTAAAAAATAGGAGCAAAAAATTAGAAGAAAATTGTATATGACATATAATTACTTTATATAATTTCTAATTAAATGAACTGTAATATACATACACACATACATACAAGAAAATGCATGTGTGTGTGTGTGTGTGTGTGTGTGTGTGTGTGTGTGTGTATGTATCGCGCGCGCGCGTATATACAGGGTGTTTGGAATAAATCTTCCGCATAGGAGCAGAATGAACTAAACTAAGACGAAAAGTCCTCTATCATTTTGCAATTTTTGCAATAGTAACATAGTTTATTTTCTTCTCATAGAACTTTACGAATTTTTTCAGAATTTTTTATCAACTTTTTAGTACTGCATTTTCATTTTTACCAACAGAGAAATTAAAATATGGTATTAAAAAATTCTTAAAAAATTCGAGCTCTATGAGAAGAAAATAAACAATTTTTGTCTCTTGCAATTTTTCTGTAAAGTTGATAGTATTTGAATAAAAAATTATTGAAGACCAATTTTCGGCAATTTTTAGCAATTAATATCTTAAACTATTGCGAGAATTGCAAAATGGACTTATGGAATAGAGGACTTTTCTTTTCAGTTCAGTCCATTCTGTCTCTATGCGAAAGATTTATCATTACTTTCCAAACAATCTGTATGTATGTATGTGTGTGTGTGTATATATATATATATATATATACATACGCATATTCTTGATCTTTTTAGAATTAAAATATTTCATAATCAATTCCATTTGTAAATACTCCAGCAATTTTAATTGAGCATGAAAATCTTATCTTAAATCTATGTTCCGAAAAGAAGATACAAATATTTTTTCATAACTTGTATTTTATATAGGACTTAATAAAACAATATTCTGTTTTAAAAATTACTAGAAATCAAGGGAAAAGATAAAACAGAGAGAACATTGGAATAAATCTAACTATCGCAGTTTAACACGTTAAGTTACAAGCCAATCTCAGAATTACAATCAAAGTCTTCCTGGAGTGAGAACTTAACATATACATTATTTCTCTGATACATATATATTTATGTTCATTTAAGCATAAATTACCTTGTAAAATCATAATGATACATATGATAAAATACATAATATATTAATTTATATTTTATGCAAGAAAGCTAAAATTGATTTTCTGAAATCGCACTATATTGATTTATCTCTTGTGCTAATCTCACATATTTTACATTGCGAATGTAAATTATGTTCTTTCATAATGACATTACAAGTTACATGTAACAGGATTACATATGAATTATCTATCTTTAAAATTCATGATCTCCAAAAAATCTATGTCTCTCAGAATGTAGAAATATACGTGTAGATGAAATATTTTAAAACATTGATTTAAAGAAAGTGAGCCTTTGATCCCGCGATATACCATATTAAGAGGGTGTATTACTTTAGAAGATAAAAAAAAATGATTTTTTTTCAAGGAAGCGCCTAATATTTATCGTTTTAAAACTTTTTGCACATTTTAATAACTATTGTAAAATACAAATTGTATACAAATTGTGAAAAAAAGTATTATAAATAATAAAAATGTAAACATTTAATTTGATGCCTCGCCACATGATGTTTTATGATGTCATCTTAGCGATTGTAATTCTTGCAAATAAAAAATTAAGAAATATTTTTAATTTTTACAGAATTTTATTCTAAATAAATATTTAAAAAATTTAAAAATATATATATATACATAACAAATTAAAATTTTATGTATGTTTGAAAAAAGTTACAATTTTTATTAAGTAGCAGCTGTTCCTTTATGTAAAAAAAATTGTTAATGTTGATAATTTTTATTTAATTTTTAAGTCATCGAAGATAGCTGACTATTAATCAATTAATGAGCCCTATAAAAAGCTGATTGATCAAGTAATTTTTTTCTCAATCGTGTACACAAAATTGAAAAAAATGCAAAAAACAGATTTCGAGAAAAACGTTTTAAAGTTTTTGGTTTAGTTCTTGAACCTCACAATGCTCGGAGGCTAATCTGCTATTCCAGGGACAATAATCTTTCAGCTTTCGCATGGAATTCATTTTGAGCAATTTGATTTGAGTTATTCTACGAGCTACTTGGACCTCTCTCATGATACTAGCAAGAGAATCATTGGAATTGATCATCACCGATTTTAATGAGCTTTCGATATGTTGTAGAGCATAAAAAAATATAATAGACCTATATTTTTTTATCTCGAGGTTTAGGGGATGAAATACTTCCTTGAAAAAGATTGATTTTTTTTCTTTCGAAGCGAATATCATTAAAATTATAAGAGAAAGAAAAAATTTTCCAAAATGAAAATTGAATAGCTTCAAAAAGTACTTTGGAACAAAGCTGGGATTTAGTTGCTTAGCTTGGTTCCTGCTTCTTACTTCATCCAATTCGCACCTAAATGCTGATCGGCAGTAAACTGAAAATCGGCCAAAATGTGCAACTAAATTCCAGCTTTGCTTTAGAACTATAACAAAATTTTTTTTAATTCTTATTAAAAATTATTTATTTATAATAAAAATTTGTTTTATTACAGTTCTAAAGTATTCTTGAAGTCATTCAATTTTCATTCTGGAAAATTTTTTCCATCTGTTATAGTCTTTCGATATTCGCTTTAAAAGAAAAAAAACCGATTTTTTTCGAGGGGGATTTTTTTCTATTTCATCCTCTAAACCTCGAAATAAGTACAAAAAAAAATATGGATCTAATATTTTTTCATACTCTACACATATCCAAAGCTCATTAAAATCGGTGAGAATCAGTTCCGACGGTTCCTTTACAAGTCGTCGGCGTTCCTGTCTGGAAATTCATCTATATCTGCACGCCGTACATCCATATATACAAGCATTTATACCAAAGAATTTTGCTCTAAAATTTTAGGAATATATTCTCTCTTGAAGAGTTGTACTATCGATTCATGAAAAAAAAATCGATTTTTTTTTAATCTATGAAGTAGGATACCCCCTTAATGGCAAAACTTATGATCAATTTTTGATTGGAAGATATTAGATGTTTCTCAGAAACATCCAATACATGATTTACATTATTTTAATTCGTAATAAATTCGAATTAAATAAAATACTTTTAATTCAGCCGCTCGTGATTTCTCTTCTCCCAACATTATACGAAAATACATATCTACGATTCCCTAAGCGAAGCAAATTAATGAAAATGCTTATTGAAGTATGTATCACACTATAAATGCGTAAAGAATTACATAGTAATAAAAAAAGCCAATTATCACGTTTCATAATTCACAATTTATTTCAAGTTAAAGGATGAAAAATAATTTTTCATATTATATAATATTGATACTGTTTGTCAATGCATTTAAAAGTTTACGCAAAAACGAAATTTAGTTTTAGTCTAATCACAATTTTTCTCCACATATTCATGGAATAAAATATTTTATAAATTAACTTTATTACAACCAAATTAATCTTTATCATTTGCTTGAACACAAATCAGAGTCAGTACAAAATATGTATAATAAAACGCTTTACTATTAGATTAAGAATTGGCCAATCAATGTATAATCAATACATTATTACAGTATAATTATTTAAAAACCATACCATATTAAAAGTTTAATAATTTAATAATCTCAATTACAATGTGGCAAACAGAATTATTGAGCAGTAATCTCATCATGTAGCTAGTGTTTTAACTTCCACATTAGATCGGGGAAGACATTTAATATATTAACACAATTATAAGTTGCTACGTCTTATGGTAAGATAACAAATTTCATCAAGGAGTCCCACACGCACACGCACACGCACACACATACACACGCGCGCGCGCGCGCTTGCTCACACTCAAATATTATTACTTTTCTAATAATGAAGGTGTATATAATATCTTCTTATGTGATATTATAATATGCAATTTAAAATGCTAATGATGCCTTGAAGTTTCCTCGATTGGACCGTTAATTTATTATTTTATTACAAAACGGAGTTAATGAAAACTAAGATAAAAATATGTCTAAAGAAATAGATTTAGATATTGTGATTTCAAATAAATTCAATAAAATTCAACAGTTCTGCTTTAAATAAAAATAGCACAATAGCCAATATATAAAATGTTGGAAGAACATCATTGGCATGAATTTATAAACAATAAGACAGAGAGAGAGAGAGAGAGAGAGAGAGAGAGAGAGAGAGAGAGAGAAAACAGATATGGAAAGAGAAAGAGACTTCTTGCAAAATATTGACAATCCGTTTCAGACAGAATTGGCTTATGCAGTTCGTTGGATGATGTGAATTCCGCTATCTGTATGCACAGGTGATGACAGCTCGCCAACTTTCAGCGCGAATGCTGCCTGTTCGAAGGGTTTCTGCATTGCACCCCGACTGAAAGGTCCGAGATCACCGCCGCGCTTTGCCGAACTACAATCACTGTATTTGGAGGCAAGTTCAGCGAACGTCGCTTTACCAGATGCAATTTGTTCTCTATAAGCTGTTAAAAAGATATTTTTATAGTAATTACAAAAGGTTACTAAAAGGTATTAAATATTTCAGTGTTATAGCGTAAGTTATCGCGTAAAATTCAAGCAGTAGACATACATTTGACCAAATCGAGAGCTTCTTCTTTTGACCTAGTAATATTCTCCTCTCGCCAGGAAGAAGGTCGTCGAGAGCCTGAATGTTTTACAAGTAAATGAGAACATTGCACTTCTTCAGGTCCATCTGTTTTGCCATTGCCAGATGGATCGGCAGGTTTATCTGGTCTATCCCACTGACTTTCCTTGGTATAAATGTTTAAATAATAGTGTTGACCTATAATAATTTTATTCATTTCAGAAACTAAAATACTAATATTAATAAACTTAAGTAGGTTTTTTTTTATCACTATTTTTATCACTATGCTTTATCAGCTCTATGATATTTCACATAAAGCAAAACTTAATATCAAACATTTTAAATTCAGTGAATATTATGATCATGTTCAAGAAAACCGAGGATCAATTGCAATTTTTAAAGGAAGCCTTAGATTAGAAATAGAAGTAACTAGATTAAACTAGAACTATTTTCTTCCATTATACATTCTCATCCAAAAAATTGGAAACACTTTAAAAATTTTGAGATTACTTAATATTTATATATTCATACCAATGTATGTTATGTTTCTATAATAATAATTCTTTAGATCCAATAACTATTGTTGACTCTGAAGAATTATTGCTAAAAGAACATCTTATTATAGATAATAATCTAAAAAAAATTTTTCAAACTTTTATGACCCGGAGTAAATTGATGCAGAAACAATAAAAGCAATTGTGTACTGAATTTTTAAAAAGTTTATACATGATTAATAAAGCAATCAATTCGCTGAAGTTGAAATCAACAAACCGATAGACAATGTTAATAAAAATCAATTGATAATGAGTGCGGGATATTTTCTAGTCGTTTTTCAGCAAAATCCAATCATCTCCAGCACTCAGTACACTATTCGATCTTTCGTCTCTAACCGAGATTCTATAATAAGTCGATAATATTCTACAATAAGTCCAAAAGCGGTCCTGAATTTTAAACGGTACTTGGCCAATAGCCAACTTGTACGACTAATTGTAAGATGATTCTACAATGAATTGGTAGTCTGTAGTCCTACAGTTCGTATCAGACTATCGATCTCATCAGACTCTTCAGGATGATAAGATTGCTAATTCTGATCAAATATATTGAATCAGTCTTACTGTAATTGGTCCATTATTGATCTGCAGTCAGAATTGGAAGTCAGCCTGTAAAATCGATAGTCTGATACGGGTTTAAATCTTATCAGTGAGTATTACCGGTGAAGTTGGCCAACAGTCAACTTATACAACTGAGACTACCAATTTTCTTAAGACATAGAGCCAGTTGTTCTACCTTTTGGTAAATTTTACCAGTGAGGTAAATCTGGTAATCCGCGCGTGTGATTGGATAATATTGCTACTTACTCAACAGGTAAAATTTATCAAAAGATGGACCGGTCGTTAGTCAAATTCAATTTTATTCCTTTCTATTAGTCGAACTAAACGATTGCTATATAATTAATGATTTGCTATATAATTAACAACTTATAGATGTGAAAAATCATATAGTGAATTCGCAAACTACACTAGTAGGTATTGAGTGCTTTTTCAGTGCCGCACATTCGGCTTATGCGCATTATATCAGTGCATTTGGATTGTATATATTGTCATATTCGGCAAATAAAAACTGACTCAGTGTAGTAAATTTATATTTGGACTAACCAAATGAATTGAACAAGTTCAAAAAATATTGCACTGACGTTTCTGACAGTGCAGTTTGGCATAGTACCAGTGGTTCGACACTTACACCATAGACCTGTTCTTTTTGACTAATTTTTGCACCAGTTCATCTTTCTTCCTTTTCTCTCTAGGAGGAAAGAAGAGGAAGAAAAATGAATTAGTACAAAAGTTCAGCCAAAAAGAACAGGCCTCATGTTAAGGCAGCATCAGAACAGAGTCTGTGTGTTAAATTCATTAATAGTTATCTATTTAGGTTAAGACTGAATAAAACTTAAAATCTCTAACTACAGACTCATTGTAGAATTAACTCAACTGGTTAATGAAACTTCTGATTACAGACTTTTGTAGAACCCGATAAAAGATTCGCATCAATTACGATCGACTACATACGTAATACAAAAACTTGTCGAGGGAACATCGAGGAGTATCGGACACTTGTCTTGACCACTGCGAATTGATTAGCATCAGCGAAATATCAGTGAAATATTATATGTTGAGAGGCCCGTAATCTCGCTCCGAGAGCAAAGCGCGACTATGAAATCGTGGATTCCACGATGCCTCGTGTTGAGACTCGCGCCTTAACAAGATTGCCGTTCATGGGGTTGCAACTGCAAAAATCTTCGGTTTCGACGTACCAGTCGATCTGCTGAGGCGTTTCTCCCATCCTGCTGGTAGCTCCTCGTCCGCCATTACCGTCGTAGTGTATTTTCGAATTGTGTTTTGCTGTTCTCTTCGCTGGCACTCTCTATATCAAACTTATAGACATTAGTAAGAATAGACTCGCGTAGACGGTTATGGCTTCTGCACATAAAACGCGGCAACGCTTGCCGCGTGGCAGAAGTTGGCGCGATAGTTAGGAATGCGCGATTTTTACCGATTTATCGATACAATCGATTTTTTTTTGTCAAAATGTTATTTTTGGCTAATATTTTTAGAGGCCGATTTTTTTAATTGAATATCGTAGATATTCACAATCGTAACTGCGTTCGGTATTTACTGAATGCAAACGACAACCACTCACTGAACGTTCAGATTGATATATTCCCTTAGATTCTAAAATATAGACCAATCAGATGAAAGAGCTTACTGAGTGCTCAGTGAGCGGTTGTTCTGAATGCACCCACTGGCTATTACTCACTGGCTTAGTTTCCATCGAAGGTTTAAACCGGATCTGTATATGAATGTAAGAACCAACTACAGTCGAGCATTCTCCTGTCGTTCGACTGTAACAAGGGAATACTCGATTGTAGTTGGTTGGTTCTTACATTGGCTGCGTTCAGCAGAACACAGTTTTACAACCGTTTTATAATTGTCTGCTGAGATAGGATCATTCTTCTAGATCTAAAAATATAATCCAATCAGCGCGAAGAAAACTTCCAACAGTTGCAAAATAAACGTTCTGCTGAATGCAACCATTCTGATCCGGTTTAAGGATACTGTCCCACATACACGGAATCGGAACGACGGAACGGATTTCTTATTAAAAAAAATTGAATTCATTACAATTCCGTTCCGTAAGAAATTTCTTTACCCGTCCCATGTAGACGGAACGGAATGGAAACAGACGGAATGTTACCTCGGTCGCAAGCTAATTTGCTTAATTTAATTGATATTTCGTTATTTTAATGCAACTAAAACAGTAATATGTTTAATTCGTGCAATTATCTTACAATTATCCTAGCAAACGAGTATGGATTAAAATAGTTTAAAATTTTTTTCTATCTGAATGCGTATTTTAAATAGCGAATACTTTTTTTGGATTTAATTAAATTCAATTGGATTCAATTAGATTCAATTGGTTGCAATTGGATTGAGAAACTGCATTTCCTATTCAAAATTTTGAATTGAACAGTATTCACAATGTGTGTGTTGTGCACAGAAAAAACTAATATTACTTTTAGATTGAAAGGCATAGGGATATGCTCCAATTCCTATAAATGAATAAAAATGCATTCAGGATTGAAAAGCATTCATTTTAACATTCGTGAATCAATATTTCTGACAATCTGAATCCATTTCAATTCATTTCAATTCATTCTCGTTTGCTGGGCTATAACATTACTTTGAATATTCAAAAAATATTTAATTATAAGAGTGAAATATATTTTGTTACTAAAATTCCATTGTGTTCCGGCGACGGGTAGAGAAAATTTTTATGGAACAGAATGGCATATTCAACTGAGTTGGTTGAATCTAAAAATTGAAACGAATATTCAAAAACATTTTTTATAAATCTACAGCAATGGATGAAGAAGTAGTGTTATTACTAATGTTAAAATTATTGCAAAAGGCAAGAAATGTTGGCGTGCTATTCCAATATTTAAGAGTATGCGAAAATTTTATTTTGCTTATAACGTTTTATTGCAACAGCAGAAATATACAAGAAAACGAAAATTCTGAATACAGTCAATATTTACACAAAGAATGAGGCGGCGCACCAGAACGCAAATGACAATTTAATCCTTAAGATGCAAACGACCTATCATGAGAAATTCTTCAATTATTTCAGAATGACATCAGAATTATTTAAAAAATTACTGGCATTATAGTTGGACTATGTATACCAGGTGTATGTATAAGTTTTTTCCGGTTTTTTGGTAAAAAAAGAACACGTAATTTTCAAGGGAAATTAATTTTTTTTTATTCAAAATATTGGCTTCATTAGCTGTAATGCTTCTGCTAATTGCCGTTGAGTTTGAGTTGGGTCTTCATCCAATAACTCCTGCAATTGCTCGTCTTCGCATTTTTGTGGTCTACCAGAGCTCACTGTCTTTCACATTGAAATCACTATTTTTAAATTGTCAAAACCATGTCTCACATGTTCTAATCGATGGAGCGTGTTCACCATATGTTTCTACCAGCAAACGATGATTTTCAACAGCCTTTTTCTTTTGATTAAATAAAAAAAGCAATGCGTGCCGCAAATGTTCTTTTTCAGGCACAAAACTCGACATGATCACTGAACGATAAAACAAAGACGCTAGTTTTTGGCGGACTTAACTTGTGTGTGTTTGTAGTTAAATGTCAGACGAACAAAATGGCGTATGTGTCAAATTAATACGCTGCGTACTTTTCGCTGGCGCCATCTCTTAGTTAAACCGGAAAAAACTTATGCATACACCTGGTATATAAAACAAGAATATGTCATATTGAAAAATAAAAATTATTATTAATTTTCTTTTTCGAAGTTGTCAAATTCTCAATCATCAACAATAGCCAAATCAACATAGTCTGCAATCGACATGACATTCTGTTGATTCCGTATCGTTTCTATACCATTCCGGCCACGATTCCAGTGATTCTGATACAGTAGAGAAACTTCTTATGGAACGGAATGCTAGTGAATTGATTTTTAGTAAGAAATCTGTTCCATCGTTCCGATTCCGTGTACATGGGACGGCATTCTAAATCCTCGGTGAAAATTAGGCCATTGTCAGTAGTATTACCAATACACATTAGGGGCTCCGCACAATAAAAGGAACAGGGAACAGAGAACAGAAAATAAGAATTTCAATTTATCAGAAATTATGTATTGTATATGTGGAATACACATGTTGAGTAATAAAATGATAAATATATATAAATAAGCAGCCTACGTATAAAAACATTTTGTGTCATCATTATCTTTAATTAAGAATTTTTTTAAATGGAATTGCATTCATTTTCATCACATGAATCTAATGCCCGTATTCATAGTCAGACCTTATACTTAAGGCTTTCTTAAATTTATCTTTAGATGCTTAGCAGCCAATGAAATAATAGAGCATCTAAAGATAAATTTAAGGAAGCCTTAAATATAAGGCCTGACTATGAATACGGGCATAATACTTCCATGTAAACAATATGGGACGCCATTTTTATTTTACACTAAAAACGGTTTTTATTCCTTGCCTGCACGCTTATACTCATCAGTTCTGGATTGCACTAGTTTAGAGTGTCGATTCTATATTTTCAAACAAGATGAAAATTACAAAAGTAGCAAATTAGTTAAGCGTTGACCAATGAAATTATCAGTATTCTAGAAAATTCGCTCACTTTTAATTTTCATTTCGTTTCAAAATACAGAATCGATTCTCAGTTCAGTTCTAGTGTAATCCTCGTGCAGGAATAGAAAACAAACTTATGATTTCTGATAGGTTGAAAATCTTATTCTCTATTCTTTGTTCCCTCTTTCTTTTATTGTGAGGAGCCCCATAGTGAGTAAAAAGTTTACTACACCATTTAAAGCGTTTCTTACAGCTTAAAATTTAAAACAAAAATCAATTAAAATTCAAATTTCTGTAAATTCATAAAATCTTGTATCTAGAAATCAGTCTGAGATCTCGGACAGAAAAAGAATTAACGAATTATGTTTAAACACTTCGATCACATAACTGACATGACTAATATGATTGGTTAATTTTTTCTTCATCCAAGATCTTGAATCGATTACCTCCGGATCTACAATAGATTTTTAAAGCTTTAAGCCATAAGGAATGGACGAATCATAATCAATTATTCTCCTCATATTCGACTTTAGTTGGTCAATTTCTTACGGCTTAAGACTTAAAACACCTGTAGATTCGGACTTAGCATCAGTGGATACAAGATTTAGCATTCCAATATAGGCTACGTTCCACATAATGCTCACAACATTTGTGAAATTATTTCATTCTTGTCGTTTATCAAATGTTAAATAAGGATAAATAATGCTCGCGAGTGTTGTGAATGTTTTAACACAATGGGTGTTTTCCATTTGATGACACAAGTAGCCATAAACATCTTTCTTGACATTCAGAGGCCTAGTTTACATCGAGAGTTCGATTCGAGTCGGTATGTAAGAATTCAATCAACTGCAATCGAGCATTCCCTTATCATTCGATTGTAACAGGGGCTCGACTGCAATTGATTGGTTCTTAAATTCTGACAGTTTGAACCCTCGGTGTAAACTAGACTAAAGAGTGACAAAGATAAATGCTTGTGTCGATTTGTGTCATGAAATGAAAAATCACCCAGCCTAAATAAGTCACGGCACGCCAACTGCATTCGTATTCGCATTCGCATTCGCATTTGCGACAGCCAATCGTAAGCGGCAATGGTATTAACAACAGCTTTTGATTGGGTGTCGCGAATGCGAATGCGAATGAGTTTTGTGTGTTGCGACTTATTTATATGGATTTATTTATTTTATTTATTGATGTTTGTTTATAATTCAAATTTCATATGATAATAACCTAGTTTACATCGTGCACTTGATATACGTACTAACTAGTAACTATTAAATTATTTTAATTTTATCAATGTATTGGATCATCTAAAAAATATCCGCGTTTTTTTGTCACTAGATGTGTGTTGATGGTCATATATCTAGTGACAAAGTACCGCGGATACTTTTTAGATGACCCAATATATATATTTAATTAATCATGATATATATTGTCCAATTTAGTACATTATTTTTTAAATACATTGTTAAAATTAAAATAATTTAATAGAAAGTTACTAGTTAGTACGTGTATCAAGTGCACGATGTAAACTAGGCCACTATGATGTGACCGGTGACGTATCTTTTTAGTGGAAAATTATACAGGTTTACAAATTTCAACATTTTAGATTAATATCAGGAGGCTTAAGGTCGATCATAAAATTTGTATATTGTTATAAATATAAAAATGTATCCAAACGAGAATGTAGAGCAAACGAGAATAGATTAAAATGGATTAAAAATTTTTTAATACTTTAAATCCATGAAAATGGATTGAATGGATTGAAATAGATTGGATCCGAGCTGACACTAGTTTAATATTCGAAAAAAAAAACATTCATCTTTAAGGATTACAAATTTTATTCCTAAGATATTTATAATAATTATAAATATCTGAAATTAATTACTTCAAATTGATATTAAAAATCTTGGTAGAATTTGAGAACTTGGGATCTCTGGATTATGAATCTTCTACGTTACCCGCTACATCACTTCTTCAATTAATAAATGTGTTATTCATTCTCTACTTCAATTACAACCAACTAAACTAGTAACGAAATTATATAGACATAATAAAAATATCATCATTTAACAGATATAATAAAGTATAAACAATTTACATTATTATGAGACAACATTGTAAGTATAGGATAATTTAATCTCGCTTGGCCGATGTCGCGCGCCGTGATTAGTCTAATATTGGGGTTTGTTCGACTTCATTTGCGAATGTTTACATCGATCATTCATTTTACTTCTAATCAAAGAGAAACAAATGAACATAGCTCAATTATTTTTACGTTACAATTTTTTTAAACTTAGTTGAATTAAAACGAAAAATTTCCTATTTATATTGGGTCATCTAAAAAGTATCCGCGGTTTTTAGATGACCCAACAATTTTAAATAATTTAAGTAGCATTTATGATCCATTTTTAAATAAAACTTTTTTTATTTAATTAGATTGAAAACTGCATTTCATTTATTTAGAATATTGAATTGAGCAGCATTCACAGTTGCACAGAAATTGCTGATATTATTTTTGAATTTAACTGAATTAAAAAACCTACTTTCACAATTCTGAATTGAGTAGTATTCACGATGCATAGAAAATGCTAATATTATTTTTGGATTGAAAGGCATAGAAATATGCTCTATGCAATTCCTATAAATGAATAAAAATGCATTCAGGATTGAAAAGGCATAGACATTTGCTTTATGCAATTGCTATAAATGAATAAAAATGCATTCAGGATTGAAAAGGATTAATTTTAACATTCATGAATCCGTATTTCTGAAAATCTAAATCCATTTCAATCCATTCTCATTTGCTGGGTATGCAGATAAAAAGCCCATTCTTGAAAAGAAACGTATACGAAAATCTAAGGAAATACTACAGTATACGTTATGTATACTATAGAATTTCCTAGAATAGGTACGTTCGGCATTGCAAATCAGAGGCGTCCATTTGTTCTTTTACCTTGAAAATTGTTCGGCAACTCACATCTTCCTGCTACATGTCATCTCATTTGCGTTCAGTATTAACATTTCTAGAGCCAATCGAACTACTCGATCCGGATTCAAAGACCGAGCACGCAGTCTAAGGAAATGTTACAGTATACGTTACTATAGTATTTCCTAACATTCATATACGTTTCTTTTCAAGAGTAGAATCCCAGAGCTAATGCAGATTTTCGCGCCTAAATCCACCTGTATATTTATAAGGTATCCAACTGATTCGTTAACACGTACATTCATCTCTTTTAATACTTTTATTTTACAAATAAAAAGTCTATAAACGCTTAAACAAATGCTATCAATAGAAATTGATGGAGTACTTTATATATAATATTTAACGAGGAAAGTAAGTTTTTAATTCTTTTCCTCTTTATGAATCTGAAATTACGTATTCGAAAACAAAAAATTTGCTAGTTAATTTTTAGCTTATGTTACACATATAGAATGAAATAAAATCAAACTGTATTATTAATATATTAAAGATTCTAACGAATATAAATCACGTGATATAATTTATAAATTGCTGAAATTTATTTTGCAATGTAGTATTTTCTTTTAAGAAAACATATCTTCTTGCATATGCGTCTGCTACATTCATGTATAACGATTTATTTTTAGTATATATATATATATATATATATTTGGTCATCTAAAAAATATCCGCGGTTTTTTGTCACTAGATGGTGTTGATGGTCATATATCTAGTGACAAAAAACCGCGGATACTTTTTAGATGACCCAATATATAAGAATAATCAGTTTCTATTAAAGCAAAAAACATTTTCAATTAATAGGGTATTTTTTATTTATTCATAAAAATAAACAATTTCATTTCATAATTTAACCTTAAAGGACAATTTTACAGCTCTGTAGCGTTCGGAATTAATTCTTGACACTCGGATTGCTCGAAGATCACGTGATCAAGTTCGCCATCTGCTAGCTCGCATTTCAGATTTACATTGCCGAATGCACCTAATATCGTATCAAAAATAAAGGCCAAGGAGTGCATTCCGTTTTACACATGATGCGCATGATGCATCATTTATCCTTATTCATCGAATGTTAAATAAGAGGTTTGTCGCATGTTCCAACATGCTCCAACATGTTCCTGACATAGTTTCTACTCTAATGAGAACATTGGAGTGAGTAGGAGATATGATAGGAGCATAATTGGAGCATGTTCGAGCTAGGGATCCTCTAGTAAGGGATGAGACAACGCGTGTACAAGCTGCGGATTGGTCGCCGCCATTAGAGAGACTCTTCCGTGCTTCGAAAAGTTGCTTTGTCTGAAAATATCCCACGATATCATTTGAGTTCAAATTTTATGAAACGAATGTATAAAAGTAAGTATTATATATTAAAAAGAAGACGTTAATACTGATCTTATGACAATTCGTAGTTTGTATAATCCAAGTAAAAAATGCTTATTAGAAATATTTATTTATATTTATCATAAATATTATATAAAATATTTCTATATTTTAATAATATGTCGGATAAAGCTTTATATTAAATATGTATAAAATATCTATATAACATTTCAAAAAATGAATATTAATAAATATTTATCATAAATATTATGTGCTGCCTGGATTATAAGACTCAGGCTTATTTGCCCGCTAAGCAGTCTTCTCTCTCGCTTATAGTAGTACTTGTTCTGTTCGTTTAAACATTCCGTGCTGCGAGTCTTGGTTTTTATTATTTATTTATTTTTATACATACGAGGGGTATCCAGAAAATAAGTTCCGTTTGTATTATACGTTTAGTAAAGTCGATGTATGAGCGAGCTGGCAACACAGCATTGAAGAGGGGAAGCTACCGAATAGAATGAGCGGTGTTCGGCGTCAGTAGCTCGTGAAACACGGTCAGGAGAGGTTATCAAAATGGAGTCCTCCACTTCGCGTCCCGCCACCTCCATTCCGATTCCTTCTCGAGTTGTTTTGCGCGGCATCATTCAGTTTCTTTTTGCTCAAGATTTTAAATCCCTTTGGTGTGTCCCTTCTTCACGACAATGCTCGGCCGCACGTCGCTGCTTCAACAACTGCACTTTTGAATCAGTTTAGTTGGGATGTTTTGACCCACCCACCGTATAGCCCGGATCTAGCACCATCGGACTACCATCTTTTTACGAAACTGAAGGAGTCCTTGGCCGGAAAACGCTTCCAAAGCGACGAGGAAGTTCAGACAGCTGTAACTAACTGGACTAAAGAACTGGCGGGAAGTTTCTATGCAGAAGGGATTTCGAAGCTTGTTTCCAGATATACAAAATGTATTGAGATTGACGGGAATTATGTAGAAAAAGACTAGAAGTTGTCAAGTATTATCCATGTAAATTTTAGATTTTTTCAATAAAAACTTTATTTGTAAAAAAAAAAACGGAACTTATTTTCTGGATACCCCTCGTATTATACTCAACGTAATTTTTTCAGGAACATTTTAATGATGATATGTGAGAAAATGAAAAAATATTTGGAAAAAACAGAAATTAAAACCAAATGCTGTACCAATTTTATTAAAAAATTGCATATGGAAATGTTACAAGATAGTAAATTTAATCTATTATTTTAGTTATTAAACAGTTTTAATAGCATATATATTGACAGCTTTGCATAATAGGATTTAACGTAAGAGTTTATATTGCATCTAACTATTCTATCGTTAATCTAAAAAAAAAAAGTAAAAGTAGCAAGCTTCCTCCTGAAGTAAATACAAACTTAACATGTCGGTTTAAAAAGTTTATGAATGAGTGGCACTCATTTCGATTGATCATCAGTCAGCACTTGAACAATGGAAAAACTTTAGGCATAGCTGTGAATGACTATGACATGGTCAATGGGATGCATCGTCTACAAATAGTAGATATTTTTTCATAATAGTTTGCATATGTATGCATCTATTTTTTTAGGTACTACAAAAACCAAAAATACATTTAATAGACAATATTTTAAAAAGAGAATAATGTTACATTAAAAAAGCTATCGGAAAAAAATATCGATTGAGCAAGCAAGTGATTGAAATAAATGACGTAGAAGTCATAAATATGATAATAAAAGAAAATGACATTGTGGCAGCTAATTCATCTCATAATGACGTTGCGATGGCTGATTCATCTCTTGATAATGACGTTGTGATGGCTGATTCATCTCTTAATAATGACATTGTGGTGGTTGATTTATCTCATGACAATAACGTGGTGACTGATTTATCTCATGACAATAATGTGCTAGTTGATTCATCTCATGACAATATAAAAAAATCCAAATATAACAATAATAGATCAAGCTAAGAAAAGTTTAGAAAGAATTCAACAATTAAAGAGACAATTATACAAGAAAAATAGAATCATAAAGCAGATGAAGACAAAACACAAAAAATCTAATAAAGAAATGAGAATAAGACTACAACGACTTCAAAACAAAGTATGTAAAACGAATAATCTTACAAAAGTTGTATCTAAAATGTGTAATAATAATCAAGTAAAATTTTTAATAAACAGAAGTAACAAAGTAGCTAAATGGTGCAATGATATTTTAATAAAATCATTCAAACTGAAATTTACATGTGACACTTCAGGTTATACAGAACTTTTAAAAGTATTACCTTCTCTTCGAACGTTAACCAGAAAACTGGAAAATTTAAAATTTAGAAGTGATTTAATTAATGAAATTTTTTTTGCATATTAAAGTGTCACAATTCGAAAATGAAACAGACAAAGACTGTATATTAGTATTAGAGATGAGTATTACTTCTGGAAAAGTATATGATAATTCTACAAAAGAAATGCTAAATCATGTAAGTTTATCTAATCATAGTGGCGAGGCTAATCAAGTATTAGTTTTTTTAATAGCAGGTTTATGTAGTCGATGAAAACAGAGCATACTATTTAACAAATAAAAAAACGTGCGGAAAAGCATATAAACCAATTATAGTCGATATTATTAAAAGGTGCGAAGAAATAGGTTTACGAGTTCATTCAATAACATCCGATACGGGCGCATCGAATCAGAGTATGTGGAGTTCATTCAATACTGCAGTGAATAGATTTATAGTACGTAATTCATGTAAATATCTTTGCGATGAAAATCAAAGATTATGGTTCTTTGGTACTCCATGCTTTTAAAAATATTAAAAGTGATTTCTTGACGAATAAAATTATTAGAATTCCTGATATTTTTGTAAAAAAATTCAATTTGCCAAACAATATTGTTAAGCCTTTATAATAATGATTGCACATCATCCAGCGTTTGGATTACGGAAAAAAAAATTGAACGCTACGAAAATGCAATAGCACATCTAAAAGATATACAATTGTTTTCCTTGATAAGCATTTCCTTGATAAGTAAACAAAATCAATGGAAGTCATTTCAGACATCCATCGTGATATCGACTTCGTCATTTCTCGAAATATATATTGGAATATTTATTAAATGAACGAAATTTTAAGTTCATTTTGGATCGAGATTTATTCAAGATTGTCTGGAAAATGTGTTTAGTATAGTTAGATCAAAAAACAAAATACCAAATTGTTTACAATTTAAAAATAATAAAACTTATTAGTATTTCCCAATATTTAAAGAATGTTTCTTCTGGAAATTATAACGAAGATAACAGAACATTTTTATCAGAATTTCTAGACATTTTACAAAATAAAAAAAGTAATACAAATAAACAGAATGACAGTACGAATAAATATCAAAAATTTAAATATATCATACACTAACATTGTGTTAAACAATATTGAATGTAATAGATTTTTTTTGTGATAATATTTAATTTGAACAAGGAAACGCAATTTTGTGATAATGTTTTGTATAATATTTTGAAGGAGAATTAAATAATCACTTTAGTTGGAAGAGAAAATGTTTTTGAATGAATTGTGATATAATAATTTCATTTAAGAGGAATTTAAACTATTTGAATTTGGAAGAAAGTTCCTTCAATAAGATATACGTATACTTAGATTTCATTTCATAAAAATTAAAGATAGTAGATTTGGATTAAGTAAATAATAAAAATAGTATCACTTGGGTTTTATTTTTGATTTTGATATTAGAATTTAACTTGGCGCCACAGTTGTTGATATCAATTCTTTTATACAAATGATACATATCATTAGATTAATATTCATTATTTATTTAATTTGGCATGGTAAAGAAATGGAATTTAACTTTGCGCTATTAATTGGATTGGATACTTAGTATTATATACAAAGAGCCGGTTTCATCAACTCGATTAAGCCGAATCGGTGATTAACTGTCAACCATAAGTGATCAATTCTACTAAACAGCAAACACAAACACAACTAGTCAGTTCCACGGCCAATTAAGTAATTATTTATTTAAGTCACAAATAAAAAAAAAGTCACCACAAATAAAAAAAAAGTCACCAAATTTAAGTCACATTAGCATATTAAATGAAGAAACTATGTATGTATGCTGTAAAAAGTGGTGCAATTGGAGAATTAAATGTACAGGATTATCAGTATAAAATTATTTTTGTGAATTTAATTGCAAATGTAAATATGACATGTAAACAAATAATTAATAAGTAATTTACCGAATGTTAGCGTAACTATTAAAGATATAACACTAACTTTCGGAAATATAAAAGTAAATTAGTGTTACTTGAAAAATATATTTTGTAACTATATTCGTGTTACGTCTAATGTTGTTGAGATTTTTCTCCGTTTTTGAGTCAATGTATTTAAATAATTTACTCGGGGACCGGAGATTAAGTTGTGCGGTTAAGGATGCGGTTCACTGCGGGAAATACTGGATAATTTAAAGAAAGGGTAATCTTGAATCCGGTGCCAAAAAGATCGCGAAGTTTATAGGCGAATCTACGTGGATCGGACTTTGGAATGGTTTTGTAATTAGGAAACATGAGGTTGACCTCTAATTTACTTAGAGTGTAGGCAGGTTCGCGGGGAGTCTTGGTCTAGCAATTGCGCAAGTTTTTGGAAATAGGGGAAAGGATTGAAATAAGGATGATTTGAAATAAGGGCCGATTTAATTTGGAACCTCAATCTCTTTTCTCTTTGTCTTCGTCCGCCTTTGGTAGGCATGGAGGTAATGCAAAAAAAAAAAATTATAATGTTCCGGAGAACCGGGAGCCACGTAAACAGGAGCCACGCTATTGGCAGCGACAGTCGTAACAATCCCTCAGATATTCATATATGTATATGTACTTGTATGTAATAGATTTAGAGATTAGAAATTTAGAGGTTCCGTCGATAGATTCGATTTAATATTATCGTTTATTAAAAAAAGGTAAATGCTATAAGTAAGACAAAAGTGAGATTCTGATGAAGCACAAGGATAGTTCTCACCTTAGTATAACTAACCGACTGACTGACTGGCTGGGTGACTGATGAATTGATCGAGGATAGGAAAAGAAGTGCAGTGCAGTGAGATTCTGTCTTTGACAGCTCCTTTTATATTCTGAAAATGAGTGTGGGAGTGTCCTTTCAGAACCAATCGACACTCCTCAAAATTTGGTAGAACCTATACTCGCGCTTTCCTTGAGATAAGGCAGCAAGGCTCCGCGTAAGCCCTATTCCCCACTCTACAAGTTTATTCTTAATAAGTTGAGTTTTAACCATTTGTTGTAATAAAAATTCGGTTTTCCTTAATATCCTTTATGCGAGGCGAATTCACTACATTCATATGTTTAAAATTAATTTAATTTTATTAGAAAAAGAAAAAGGGGAAAAAAATATTCGTTCTCGCATTCAGGAAGATTTCTATTTTACTGCTAATCGTTGAACTTAATTACTTAATCGTTAAATGCTAATATAATATACATTATTATTAATGTTAATGTACGCTTTTATATTTGTTATTTTATAGGAGGGCTTCTTTGAGAAAGATCGTGTGATATTCTTAGACATTCTTTCTAGAATAATCTGTAGATAATTTTTATGATAAAAGTACATAACATGATCTATCTGTTAGTTTGAATGTTTAAATAAAGGAACTGAATATACCCTCTTATAAAAGAGAAACGGAATTTCCGGTTTCGAAATAAAGATAAAATAGGGAAATCTAGCGATAAAAGTAAAGTATAAATTGTATATCTATGAAGAATATCTATAAAGAATAAGAGGATTTTATCGGTATGTAACCGATAGTTACATTAACATTTGGCAAATTATTCATTATTTGTTTACATATATCATATTTGCATCTGCAATTAAATTCACAAAAACAATTTTGTATTGATAATTCTGTACATTTAATTGTCTAATTGGACACTTTTTACAGCATGTTACATAAAGAAACATAGCTAATGTGACTTAAATTTATTAATCAGATATGCACTCCATACTCAAACATGATTTTTTAATAATAAACCGAAAAAAATAAAAGAAGAATAAAATTGAGAAGAAACAAGAAACTAAAAATTTTATGGTTATAATTACTTTGCGAAACATTTGGTTAAGTTATTTGTTTATATTTCGTCGAGCTACCTTAGATTTAAAAAAAACAGGTTTCCACGTCAATTTATTGCTGAGAAAATGTAAATTTAGCAAATTTTAATGCACGAAATCAAATACGTGCGAATCGCCGCGGATTGATGAGCGGACTGATCTTCCACATCCGACTGCGCGCTGGCTTCCCTCCAGGGTTGTTTTGTTTAAAACTTTTTTTTTTAACAAATGTTTAAAACATGTTTCTATTTATTATTATTTAAAATATGTTTTAAACATCAGATTAAATTAAATATGCTTTTTTTTTAAAACAATTTAAAATAAATGTTTAAAACATTATTTTTTTTAATACTATTTAGTAAAGAAGAAAGTGATACTCCAGTTACATTTTACACGATAACTTGGTTTACTTGGTTAATAATGAATATTTAAGTTTAAAACTTGACAATTACATTCATTAAAATGTTGTTGAATCGATTCTGGATTCAAAATTACGAAATATTTATTATTTAGGACATTATTAATAAAAATGTGATAACATTGCATAATGGCGAATCGAAGAGAAATATGGATGACAATGTGGCCTTCCATAAAAATAGTCTTAAAAAGTTTTGTTTAGAAAACAATAGTTTGGTTATAAAATTAACAAAATAGTAGAGTGTATTGAAGAATATATGCAAGTATACAAATATATATACATACACATGTATACATATAACTTTATGTATACAGGGTATTTGGAAAATAATGATAAATCTTTCGCATAGGAGCAGAATGGACTAAACTGAGAAGAAAAATCCTCTATCACTTTGTAATTTTCGCAATAATTAACAAGATATTAATTGCTAAAATTTGTCGAAAATTGATCTTTAATAATTTTTTACTCGAATACTATCAATTTTACAAAAAACTGCAAGACAATAATTGTTAACTTTCTTTTTATAGAGCTCTAAGAATTTTTCTTTAGAATTTTTTCAGAATGTTTTAATATCGTATTTTCTTATATTGGTAAAAATGAGAAAATGCAATGCAATTTATTAAAAAAATGATAAAAAAATTCTGAAAAAATTCGTAGAGTTTTATGAAAAGAAAATAAACAATTTTTGTCTTTTGCAGTTTTTCTGTAAAGTTGATAGTATTTGAATAAAAATTATTGAAGACCAGTTTTTGTCAATTTTTAGCAATTAATATCTTGTTAACTATTATGAAAATTGCAAAATGGTAGAATACTTTCCTTCTTAGTTCAATTCATTCTGCCTCTATGTGAAATTTATCATTATTTTCCAAACACTCTGTATGTAAGCAGCTCAGCAGCCTATAAAAATCTATAATAATGTAAATTATAGATTAATATTAGAACTATAATTAATTCAAGAATAATTATTTTGAAATAAAAATCTCAAAAAAAAGCTGTAAATAATCAATACGCATAAGACCACATTAGCAAAATGTCATGTTATTATTTAAATTTTCATAACTTAAAATATGTACAGTCAAATAAAATGTTAAATAGCAAACAACATATTCAAATATACATATATTTATGTTATAATACGCTCAAATTTAAGAAAAATGAGGAAGTATAATTAAATCCTAAAATGTACCTCAGAAACGTTTCAAAATACTTGAAAGTAAAAATGCGTTATAATAAAATATAATAAATATTATATATGTTTAAAAGATGTTTTTTTTGTTTTAAACATGATTTTTTTCTAAAGCTGTTACATATAAAACATTTTAAAATCCGAAGCGCCACTATAGTCTGAGTATTGAGATGTTGAACTAATATATTAGGTGTAGTAAAAAGAAATCCATTATTTTTCCAATAGATGGCTTTAGTAATCTGTATCACGCGTAGACGAGATACAAATTACTAAAGCTGTCTATTGGAAAAATAATAGATTTCTTTTTACTACACCTAATATATAATATATTTTCAAACAAATGAATTAATTTCAGAAATGATAATTACGTGCCGATATGGTTGTCGGCATTAAACGCAATTGATCTGAAATATTAATAATCCCCCCAAATTTCCCAAATTAATCTTAAAAAACTGTAATAAACTTATTGCAAAAAATATTGCCTCGGCTGGGAGTCGAACCTGGATCTCTTGCATTCCGTGCGAGCGTCCTGAGCCTTTAGACTTAGCAAGCCGAGACCTTAGCAATAATTCTTCGTAATAACCAATATGTATAGAAAGTAACGCATTTTTTTACATTTTGTATTTCAAATACCTACATTTTTTTACACCGATTTTTTTTCATACAATCAATATCTTTCGTTTTATAAGCGAAAAACATGTTTTTTGCAATTATTCGATTCTTTTTCACATATTTTCTTCACAAGTCTCGAGTTTCGAACATATGCATTTCTTTTCTGATGGACTTTCGTGAAAAGAAATGCTGATTTATAATTTTTTTCTGGTAAAATTCTACTTCTATTGAACTATTCTTGCTACTCGAGTTTATGAAGGGGAAGTATACTATATTGAAAATTGAATACAAGACTGAGATATACTATATTGAATATGTTTATACATACGTATGTTCATACGTACGTTTATACATATATATGTTCAAACATACGTTTATACATACATATTACGTACGTTCATAAATACATTTATACGTACATATGTTCATTTATACGTTTATACATAAGTACGTTTGTACGTACGTGATTTATACGTATGTATAAATGTACATTTGAACGTACGTACGTATAAACGTACATATGAACGTTTGTACGTATATATAAACGTATGTATGAACGTACCATACATACGTATATTCAATATTGCGTATTTATTACGGAGCGCTAAATCTCTTATGGTCGCAAACTCGCGCATCTGCGTCGTCTCTCAGTCTTCCCGCGCTATTGTATGCTACTGATTTATTACTTGTCCATTACTATTGTATTCAATCTTGTATTCAATTTTCAATATTAATGTGGCTTAAATTTATGCTACGTCATGTTACGTTTTTTTTATTCTATAATCCAACTTTCGTACTATATTGTAAATTTATGTTTTATGATCGCTTTAACGCTTTTTACACTGTAATTCTTTACTCTCATTTTCTGGTAGGAATTAGAACAGCAAACTTTGCTAGTGCCTCACCATTTTGTACAATTAATTTTTTCTCGTTCAATTCTATAGTCGTCATATTTTTTGTTATTTTGTAAATAATGCAAACAAATAAATTAAATTAAAAATTAAATTAAATTAAATATGTACATTAAGTACGTATATATGAATTTGTTTAACATTACCGATCAAAAGTTAAATAATTAATATTAATAACAATTGAGCAATCCATTACGAACATCTGGACTTTTATCGGGTCACTTTCAATACAAATACAGACAAATTATGATGTTACAAACTATAAGATATGAATCCGGCAATGATTGTATGTCATTTTGTTTATTTGATTCTTGCAATTGCTTTGTCACGTGGATCTTTGAAATCTTTCTGATTGTAGAACTTGTTACAACGCGTTATATATAATGCAAAATTGTCATAACTTGGTACATGTCTGTACATGAAGCCGTCAACTGTATTTTTTATGTTTGAACTGAAAAATTGCGTGGAGCACGTATACTTTGAACTGTGTCAATATGTAAATGGTTTGAGTGAAGAAATTAAATAATTTTTTACGGCAAAAGTTGTATTATCAGTAAATTCAGTGTTGTAAGTACTTTTCACAAAATTTATGATAAAGCTTTTATTATATTGGGTCATCTAAAAAGTATCCGCAATTTTTTGTCACTAGATGTGTGTTGATGGTCATATATCTAGTGACAAAGTACCGCGGATACTTTTTAGATGACTCAATAGAATGTGAATAGTTCGCTTTAAATAATATTGAAAGCTAACAACTGGTGAGTGAACATTGTTTTTCAAGGGGACAAATATGAACACAAAATTATAATATAACATTTTATAATACTATTAATACTATTATAGTTCACTATAATATACTATTATACTATTATAGTTAATACTATTAATATATACAATATAATTATAATAAACGTTTATAACTCAAAATTTAATAAAAAGAAGAGTACAAAACCACAGCACAAGATATTCTTTGTGATATTTAATATATAATTAGATTAATAAATAATTTAGACAGTTCGGCCACAATCCAGCCATCTTCAGTAAAATTACAAATATCCATAAAACACAGAATTTACATAAATATAACATCAAATTCAATAGTCAAAAATATAAATATATATAAACGCATTCTTTTCTCTTGTAAGAGTACATCGTGATTGCAGCGCCAATTATCATATTGCAAATTATGTAGAACAAGAATTTCCAGATTCTAATTTAAAAAATTATATTGTCGTTAATATCTTCTAGTCAATTTGATAAGGATTACCAATTCGTTATCTGTTTTACAGACAAAATGATGAATCTTAAGCTAACTTTCCTGACGCAGATGGAAATTCGTCGTGACATTGTGTATTATTAATTGTCCCTATCTTCATATGTGTCCGCTATTTATATGTGTGTCAAAAGTTTAGATTATTCTAGAATTATTTTTAAGTGAGAGAGATCTTTTTTTAGAAAAGGCAGATAAACATCGGGCTAAACCTTCAATGTCACTTTGTTTATTGATTGATATTACTTATTTGGCTTTTTATATATATCATCTCAGAAATTCTTCTTTTTACTAATGATTGTTCTGTGTCTAAAATTACTCGCTGTTACTCGCTACATACTTCATATCTTGATGAGGAGATATGTATTGACATTGATAGCGTATAAGTTTTTGGACATCGAGATCGTCGTGGAACCTACATCTCATGTAGAAATTGCGATTAGCGATAATCGAGGCAACTGTATAATCCTTCCTCATGCTACGTGGAAGGCATCCATCGAGAGACGTGCAGATATTGATTAATACAGTCAACTGTCCTATCATCATCATCATCACTGATTCAAGATCTGAATGTAGAACTTATTAAAATATGTGATACGAAAAACAAGACAAATAAAATTGTCATTGCATGATACATGATTGTACATGAAACCAATAATCGTACTTTTCTTATTTGAGCTCGAGCAATGTGTCGAATATGCGTACTATAAACTAAGTCAATATACGCACGGTATTAGTGAAAAATTCAAATATTTTGTATCATTTTTAAGACAAAATTGTATTACTAGCAAATGCGATGCTGCAAAACTTTGCACAAAATTTATGATAATAATTCTATTATAAAATGTGAACTAGTGGTCTATAGTTTAAATTATATTATACATGCTGCATTAAATATTAGATAAATAAATCTATATTAAAAAATGTACATATTTCTTTGAAAATTTATCTTTTCCTTAATCTCTTCATCATTTCTTCTTCATGATAATAAATTATTTAATAAGAAAGCGCGTCCGGATAATCGACTTATTATATCATTAAAATATTAAAATTGCTCGTATCATTCTATTGTAAAATCGCATCATAAAATGAATACCACATTTTTTAAAATAAAATCGCGTGCGAGAGAATATATATCAACAATTTGTGACTACTATACATCAAAATTGTATTAACAGTCAATATGATATCAAAAGATTACGTGAAGTTTATGATGAAACTTCAATCATGGAGTGTGAATTAGTAATATGCGCTTCAGATGAAATTATATACACTGCGTTACATTTAAAATAAGAAATAAATTAATGTTTTATAAAAATGTATGATATGACATTTAAATATATTACTGAATTTTTAAAATTATTTTCAGTCTCCTTTTTCCCTGTCTCTATTCGGCAGTTTAGAATTATATATGATAAAAAACTTATTTGAGGAAAAATACAATTTTTCCTCAAATAAGTAATTATTAAAATAAAAATTGAATAATAAGAAATTATAATTCTAATCTCTATTTTTTTCTGAGTTTTTTTCACAATCCTAAAATATTTTTGTTGCTCCCTTTTATGACATCATCTGCTTGTCACGTAATTTTGAAATGAGTTTTATAAACAGTAAGTTTTTATTTTATAAATTTTTTAAATATCTTTTCTCTACAGTTTATTTATCTGTTTTCCTTTTTTCTCTGTTATATATATATATATATATATATATATATATATATATAAAGGTATATATACATATATATATATGTATATATATATATAGTATATATACCTATATATATATATATATATAAAGGTATATATACATATATATATATGTATATATATATATATAGTATATATAAAATATTTTCTTCTGCAGAGCATCTTCTTGTAATAAACTCCGTCATACATCTTGTATATTGGGAAGAAGATTTACGCTGATTCTTACAGCTTACAAATACCTAGATGCCGGAATCATCGTGGGACATATGTCTTTTGTGAAAATTGCAATTGGCGACAACTAAGGTAACAACATAATCTTGCCTCGTGACAGGTTTTCATCGAAAGACTTCTTGGATATTGAGCGATCTAAGATCTAATAGAAATCATAAAAATGCGTGTGAATGTGGTCAAATTAACATTGCGCGAAACATGTCTGTATATGAAGCCATCAACCGTGCTCTTCATGTTCGAACTCAAACATTGCGTTGAGAACGTATACTTTGAGCTGTGCCAGTATATGCGTATCGTCAATGAAAAATTTAAATATTTTGTAACACTTTTAAGTGAAAAAATTACATCGATAAATGTGATGCTGTAGATATTTTGCGCAAAATTTATAATAAAAAATCAAATATAGAGTATGAGTTAATAGTTTATGCTTTAGATAATAATGTAAACAGTGAAAAGTAAATGTACATTTTATTACTAATCGGAAGCAGATGCTTAAAATTCGATTTAAAATTAATTAAATTAAAATAATTAAATTAAGTTTCTGCTTATAAATATTGTAAGAACTATATAATAAGAAAGAACTATATATTGTAAAATTACGTTATATATAAAAGTAAACGCATATTTAAATTATATATCTGGATGTATTATTTTTTCCTTTCTTATTATTGTAGTGCTATCATATTACGTGCCAGTATCTTTACGCTCAACGGTACTGTGATAGACTGTCACAACCATATTAAGCGTTCTCTCTATTTAAATCATTAAATAAAAACGTATGATAAAATATTTTTGCGTGCGAGAAGAAGATACAACAAGAGCGACAACGCGGCGGGTAAAATGACGAAATATAAGAGGAAGAGAGATGGTACGTATATGCGGATGGTAAGTGTATGCCTTTGTTACCGATGCATTTTTGGGGAGGGTGGCGATGACGGGCGGCGGAAGCGACGGCAGGTAACGAAAAAAATACGAAACGCATAGCGGAATATCATGTTTACATAATCACTCGACCGGGGTTCTTTGTTTACGTAAACATCGATAGCGCCGGGACCTTCCCCACGCCTTCCTCTCCTTCTCCGCGTCACGAATATCCTCGCGTCTACGAGTACCCCCTCAGAAGATCTGAGTTAGAATCGCCATAGTATTACTACTCATTTGTATTTCGCACTTCGAAATCGCATACGAATCCTTGAGAATTGTAATTTCCGCGTCATCTTTGGCGAAATAAAATTTGTTCTTCGATTCGTTCACGTATCGTGTGGTAAGTCTCAAAAATTGTCAGGCCGAGCTCGTAATCGCCGTCACTCAAATCTATGGCGGGAAAGTATTGGGTCATCTAAAAAGTATCCGCAATTTTTTGTCACTAGATGTATTGACCATCAACACCATCTAGTGACAAAAAATCGCGGATACTTTTTAGATGACCCAATAGTTTGTCGCGAGAACGGTGCTCTTCCCGCTCAGCGCAAGCGTCAACGACGTGACAGAAAAAACGTTCGACCGATATTGAGATTTCACGATAAATAAATAAATTTCTTATCAAGTTTTTTTCAATTCACGCGCGTCGACCGTTTGTAGAAACCATATCTGTCCGCAGAAGCTCTGATCGTACGTCTGATACGACGTGTGATTGTACTTTAGCGTCGTAATACCGTTCTTGATATTCCTTGGGCAATCGAAGATTGCCAAAACTATCAAAGTACACGACGCAGCTGTTCCTTCTCGCGTACGCTACCCAGTTAGTATCAGATCCCGTCGCATCGTCCAGATTCACGATACCGCTTTCATTTTGGCACGTGTCGCTCGTCGATAACGCGTTATGCATGAAAATACTTCTCAAATATGATACACGCATACGTCTCATGAGCTTGATTAATTACACGTTGGTAGTTACGCCCGAAGGCATTTTTATCGTCACTTTGACGTTTTTTTTTCTTCGTTGCTACACGCTGTCCACGTTTGTACGGATAAAGATACAGTCCGCGTCCGTATTTGTACGGAGCGAGATACCGGTCTTGTTCCATCGCATGATTGTACCGTTACAGCTTTTCGAGCTGACGTCGCGCGGCTTTGCTGTCAGTAATATACTAGTATATGGGAGGGTTCTGGACCACGGATACATGCGCCTGGCTGCTACCAGGCTGCGTTGGCGTCTCACAAGAGGAACTTGTTGGAGGAGAAAGGAAGGCGGGAGTTGTATGAGGGAGAGTGTAGAGATGTAAATAATAATGCTGCGTAGAGAAAAGAAGTAAAAATGTTTACCTGATACCCCCCTCCTCCGTTACCTCCTCCGCAGCCGCCACCTCCACCATCTAATCGTCCTCTTCCTGATCCACTTCCTCCATTCACGCAGTTTCTTCGGCCCAAGCGGCAATCTCTGCTGCCTCTGCCTCCTCTTCAGTTTCTGCCACCACCGCAGCAAAGTACGAGGGCAAGTCAATAAGTTTTTAGAAAAACATAGTAAAATACATTTTTTTTTTCAACATAGTCTCCTTTCAACTCGATACACTTGATCCAACAATTCTTCAACTTTTTCAAGCCGTCCGAATAATATGATTTGTTCATCCCTTCAAAATAAGCCTCTGTTTCGGCGATAAGCTGCTCTCTGGTGGTAAATCTCCTCCAAACCATTTCTTTAGATTTGGAAACAAGAAATAGTCGCAGGGGGCTAAATCTGGCGAATATGCTGGGGAAGCAATTCGTAGCGGAATTCGTTGAATTTGGCCATCAGTGCCGGGCACGTGTAAACCCGTACATTATCTTGATGGAAGAGTACTTTCTTCTTTGCCAAATGGGGATGTTTTTTCTTTAAAATGTTGTTGAAACGGTCCAATAAGGCGGCTGTAATCGTTATTGATTTGCTTTGACAGAAGGTAATCAATATAAATTATACTGTGTGCATCCCAAAAAACTGTGGCCATCACCTTTTCGGCCGATTTCATGATCTTTCTCTTCTTCGGAGATGGTTCACTCGGTGAAGTCCATTGTTTTGACTGTTCCTTGGTCTCGGGTGTGAATAGATCCATGTTTCGTCCACAGTAATGAATCGACGCAGAAATTCATCTGGATTACGTTGAAACATCTCCAAACATTGTTTTGAAATCGTCACACGATCGCGCTTATGGTCCACAGTGAGCAAACGCGGCACCCATCTTGCCGATAGCTTTTTCATACCCAATTGTTCATGCAAAATTGAAATCACTGTGCCATGTGATATGACTATGCAAACCTCAACAAGCTCGCGCACTTTCACTCGTCGATCAGTCAAAACAATATCGTGAACTTTATCGATGATTTCTGACGTAGCAGCCTCAATTGGACGTCCCAAATAAGGTGCATCACATGTGGATGTATGACTATGTTTAAATTCATTCACCCAATTGTATACAGTTTCAAACGCTGGTTCAGATGTGCTATGAATATTATCCAACTCGGCTTTGATTTCTTTCAGCGTTAAATGTTTGATCCTTTCATACGTAAATGTTTGATCACTGCACGAAACTCGTTTTTTTTCATTTTGCAAAAATACAAAGTTGTTCGCTTTAATTGTCTATAGAAATAAAACCATGCGATGAATTCCGCTTAAAATTTGACAGTAATCAACTGAAAGATGCTACTTGTCAAAAAGTAATGTGATATGACACTGCGAGTCCTCTGACAGATTTTCTAAGAACTTATTGACTTGCCCTCGTATATTACACAAAAGTGTAGTAATTCCTTCTCATTAGTTAAATCGAAGATGTCGAGCATGAACTCGATCAATTCACTCGTACAAGATGCGAAATTAATAATCGGGAGGCTCTCGTTAATAGTCGACATCTTCCTCCTTCTCTTCGGTGGGAGACCCTCGCAGATAGAGACATCCTTCTCCTCAAATTCGCCGGTTTCCGTGAGGGGGATATTCTCCTCCCCTTCATCATTTTTTTCAAATTTAGGGCTCTCTGAATTTCATTTTACACACACACACCGTTTAAATACATACAACTGATGAATCTGTGCGCAGACAAGACGTGAAGCAGGAAATTTATTTTAAAGCAGAGAATTTTTGTTTTATATAGCAGAACTTTTTTTCTGCTTCACTGTTAACAACCTTTTTAAGCAGGAAATTTATTTTAAAACAGAGAATTTTTGTTTTATATAGTATGAATCCGCTCACGGACAAGACGTAGGCAAGACTGACGCTGAAAAGCATTCTTCGTTGTAGCGAGACTCAGGATTTATCTATGGCAATCTCGTCTACGCGTGTCTCGTCTACAGATTACTAAAGCCATCTATTGGAAAAATAATGGATTTCTTTTTACTACACTTAATATTTTTATTTCTATTATACTTATTCGATTAATTCTATTGTACTTATTCTAATAATGCTTTTAAAGCGAACGCAGCGATATTCAGACGCGATGATATCATCGATCGCGATGATGCTGCCGGTACATGTAATATGATACCACGAAGATAGAAAAGAAAAGAACGAATAAATATCGCAAAGACGGAAGAAATGAATAGTTTCAAACTCTGAGACATACAGTTTAAATATTCATTTATTTTTTATATGCTATATATAGTATTATCCATAGGAACTAATAATTCACATTTAATATGTAACTAATAATGTGTAACTAATAATTCACATTTAATATGTAAACTTTTATTATAAACGCTAGGTGTTTGCCGCATCGTATTTATTATTTGATGCGTCTTGCGATGACATCAATGTAATTTAATATAACAAAAATGCGATGTTTGCAATTTCGCAAGCATCGATAGCTTTATTAGATTTAGCATAATCAAAGATTTTTTAAGGACATACCGCAATAAGTTACAACATGTCACGGCATGTTTCGCGATGACGTCATCAATGCGATTTGATATAAATGCGACGTTGCCAAATAGTGTACATGTCACGTGACCAGATTTTTCACGAACATTCGACATGGTACATGTCACAACATGTTCGAGCGGTGATATCATCATCAATGTAATGTAATACGAATGTCACGTGACCAAGTAAATGGTATAAAATGAGAAGATTTAGACGCACCGCGTCATTAATCAACGCAAGCGACATGGAGCGCGATTTGATACAGCAAGTGACCCAGCTGAATACCAGAGAAGAGTACGTCGCATGACGGGAACAACGAGTTCATAGAATCTCTGAATGATGTTACAGGAGGTGACGTCAGTAAGCGAGGAGGATTACGTCACAGGAGGGGGAGTAGATGACGTCACTAGACAAGTGGATGACGTCGCGGGGATGGCAGTGTGGAGGACAAGAATGTCCCGGGTGCGGGAAATTACGTAGCTGGAAATTACGTAGCGGAAAATTATGCAGCGGAAACTTGCGTCCGCGTCGCGGTAAAGACGTGGCGCAGGTTGAATGGCCTCCGGGCACGGTCCGCCGCCGTCATCGTCGAACCGCGCCGCCGCCTCTGGATGCGGTTACCACCACGCATTATACAGGGTGCGTCTAAATCACCAAAATCCGGACAAATCGAACAATTTCTTGTTGTGGCAACCTCAGAGAGCCTCTTTAATGTGTACTATTTGTATCGAAGGTCCTCCTCGGCAATTCGACGCATTGTTGGCTCGCTTACACCAACAATCGATGCTAATTTTTGCAACGATTGCCTTGGGTCATCCGAAATCAGCGTTTAAGCCCTTTCAACGACTGCAGGGATCCTCGCGGTGCGTTCTTTCGAGTGACTCTTCCTCGCTGGCATACTGGAACCTTCGTTGGACTGTTCTAAAGCCGTATATTTTGCCACAACGTCATAAACAGTGGATCTCGGGTATCCAAAGAACCGAATTATTTCCGTTGCTGAGCGCTCGGCGTGAAGGTCTTCGATGATCGCGGCTTTTCGATTATACTCCGCACTTGGTTTAAACATCGTGGCCATTTTGAGAATATGACTGTTTATTAGAAGCATCAGGCTTTCTTGGACGCCAATAACAATCTCTGGCGGAGGCACAGTATAGCGGAAAATTTGAATTGAAATTTGTCCGGATTTTGGTGACGCACCCTGTATTTACCATGTATACTTACTATTAATACTTATATTTTTCCTCTTATGTGTTGCCATCCTTTTCTCGCACGCGGAATATTTTATTTATTTATGTATTTTATTTTATCTTATTTTATTTTTATTGAGATTCTTTAATAATTATTCGCACTGCGAATAATAAGAGTGCGATTTATCGAGCGCTACGGTACAATCGAGCATAATGCGACACGGCAAAAATAAAGGAAAGAAGGAAGGAATGAAGAAAAAAAGTAAATAAATGTGAACAATGAATTAACCCGTATATGTATATTTATTTCATTTTATTTACATATATATTTATGTTTATATTATATTGCATATTTTTCTCTCCGTTCCAATACAAACGCGATGTCGTCATCTTTTGACTACAATAATTTTCCTTCTCCTCCGCTCCATTATAATTGTAATGTCGTCATTATCGCGGTTTGCCCTCCTTTTTCGTTTCAACCGTCGGCGAATGCGGCTCATCTCCTCCTCCATTTATCGGGTGTTCTCTATTAATTCATCAAATGCTCCATTCAACTGCGCGATGACGTCCGCAGTACTATGTCTGGAATAGAAAAATAAAAATATGAAATGATAGTTTAAATTAATAGAACATATTGGGTATGGGAATAAGTTTCCGCCCATTGCAGAAAGATGTCGTTAGTAGCATTGTGTTTGATTGAGAACGGCAAGACATGTTTTTGAAAGATATGTGTCCAAACTTTTGAGCCCAATAGATGGCATTCGTTCGAAGCGTAACAAAGAGTAACTTTTTTTGCGTTGAAGATGTCGGAATTTATTCCAAAAAAGCAACATTTGCGGGAAGTTTTACTCCATTATTTTATTTTTAAAAAAAGTGCTGCGGAAACGCATCGTTTGCTCATAGATATTTACGGTGAGCATGCTCCATCGAAAACTAGTTGTAAAGAATGGCGATTCAACAGTGGTGATTTTGACGTGCGTGACAAAGAACGCGAAGGTGCACCGAAAAAATTTGAAGATGCAGAATTGCAAGCATTACTCGAAGAAGATTCGTGTTTATCGCTCGATAGGTTGACAAAAGAGTTAAATGTTGATAGATCCACTGTTAGAAAACGTCTACACGGGAATGGTGCAAAAAGAAGAAAATTGGGTGCCATACAAATTGAAAGAGAGAGACATGGAAAGACGTTTGGTCATCTGCGAGATGCTTCGTCAATGACAACAAAGGAAGGGTTTTCATTCATCGTATCGTAACTGGCGATGAAAAATAGATCTACTACGATAACTCTAAACGCTTGAAGGCATGGGTGAACCAGGTCCATCAATGCCAAAACAAAATATCCATGCTTCGAAGATTATGTTGTGCATCTGGTGGGACCAAAGAGGTATTATATATTATGAGCTGCTCAAACCGTCCGAAACCATCACTGGCGATCGTTATCGGCTACAACTGATACGTTTAAATTAAGCTTTGAAAGAAAAACGACCGGAATGGGACAATAGGCACAACAGCTGATTCTGTTACATGAATATAATAAATAATATGGCCACACGTGCAAAACCGGTCAAGAAATACTTGGAAGGAGTAAAGTGGGAAATTCTGCCCCACCCGCCGTATTCATCGGACATTGCCCCTTCAGATTTCCGATCCATGCAGATTTTGTTCCGATCCATGCAGTCGGCCCTTTCTGGAGAACGATTCAATTCTTATGAAGGTATTAAAAAATGGCTTGATGAATGCATCGCTTCAAAAGAACCAGATTTTTTCATTCGAGGAATCCGTTTATTACCGGAAAGGTGGGAGAAAGTTGTCGCTTCCGAAGGAGCATACTTTGAATAAACTTACTTATATAGATTTGTTTAAATAAACACATCTTTTTCATTTAAAAAGGGCGGAACTTATTCCTATACCCAATAATATCACATGAAACATGAGTATCACAGGTGAGAACCGTGATACGTCGTTCAAGCCAAATTGACACGCACCATCAGAACTTAAATCATAGGGTAAGGGGTTAATTAATTAATGTATTAAGAATAAAATACTTACATTTGTCCCAACAACGGATTGTCAGCGCTGATATCCAAATTTCAGTAAAGCCGCCAGGTATTTCGATTGTAGAAGTCCTTTGTAAGATCTTCAGGAGCTCGGCTAAGACCTCGGTCTTTTGCACTAAGAAGCGCATATGGGCATTCTTCACATTTGCACACTGAATCACGTTATTAATATTTGCCATTATAAAAATCTCGCATAGACTGAATGACAGACTGATTGTCTGCGGGACTATGTGAGATATTATATATTATAGTAAAGATATTCGTAGAACACGATATCATTCCGAGAAAAGAACAATGCCTTGATAAAAATTTACACCTCAGCCGAAAAGTATATCACACGATCGAACGATCTCAAGAATAATTCAGCATTTTTATCAGTTATAATTAGATCAAGTGTCTACCATCGTAGTGTTACAATCATCCCGATTAGTTAAAGATTCCATGTCTTCGTAAACATCCAAGATTTCGATGTACATGCGTTCTCGCTCATCGTCCAGAAGCAAATTCCACAGCCATGTTCGTTTCTCGCATTCCTTAATGTACACGATATCATCTTTAAATACAGTCGCCATGATCAGACGAGGTTTCGCCTCGTTGTACGGATCATCCCATCCTCCTATAGTAATATATCCATAGTGAAACACTCAACCAGGAAACGCAAGACCTGTCGGATCTTGTCAAAAATTTTCATGGTACGGGACTTGTAAAAATGTAATGTGTGAGAACAGTCCCCTGTTTCAGCACCACTACTTCTTTGACGATAAATTTTTTGTTAACGACGAATCCTTGCAGATCCACAAACGTTGCTATGACCAAGATGAGCAATTCTTCAAGACTATGCTTCACCCTAGTTTTTCTCTCCCTTTTAAAGTTCTGACATTTGATTGTTTTTCTTCTTCACCGTCAATCTTCCTTATATATAGAGATAACTGTCGAACGGCAATGTATAGAAATTCTGCTGTTATATGGGTATCCGTATCTTGTCGCTATACCCAAACGTAGTGTTGACATACGGATTGTATGTGTGAATCTCAATCTTGAGGATGCAGTCGTCAAAGATCGGCTCACCGGTAATTCAAGATATCAGCCATTTCGTACGATGAAACCCAACGACTTTAAGAATGCAACGTTAGACGCAGTAAGTTTCTTTCCAAGTGTAGTATTTCCAATAAAAGATGTATCTTTCGTCTGTTTCGGCTGTACGTTCAACATAAGCATTTCACGTTAGCACCGCCATAACCTGCAACCTAACTATGATCTCTTTTCCGCGAAAATCAAGCAATCGACCGTCTTGGTCCACCACGTGAATCGTCAGATCCGTAATGCTCTGTACAATCGGAAGATAAATGATCTGCATCGGCCTTCCTGATATCCCGGCGGCATGCTCGGCGAAAATTCGTGTATCGTGTGCACGCACCTATTGTTGCTGTACGCACCCGTGGTCACGTTGCACTCGATACGTATGATATTCACATTAATGATCTTTATTGGCACGTCCGACTCGTGCCACTGTCGCGGCTCCAGCATGCGATTCGACGAAAATTCCAGTAGCGAGCCAATATTGTGAGGTTTTGCAAAATTTATCCTATAGGCGCATTTGATCTCACTTCTCATCATATTGTTGTTAGCGATAACCAGCGGGAAATCTTCCTCGTCCTTCGCATCGCGAGAACGTAAAATTTCACGCTTCAGATACCGCTCTATATCACGCAGTTAGTACGATTCTTCGGGAATGACAATTTCCTAGCCGCCATAGTAAAACTTGTTATTTGAATTTACATTGGCTAAAGTACGTTTCAAAGTCCGTCAGACCGAGCTCGTAATCGCCATCACCCAATCTACCACTAGAAAGTAGCTCACGGCGAGAACGCTGCTGGTCAGCATAAACATTAGCGATATGTTTCAAAAGAGCACTGAGTTAAACGATGCAATGTTGGTCCTTAAATTGCTTGTCATAGAAACTGTTCATAGAAACTGTAGACAAAGCTGCCCACAATTGTTCTGACTGTAACGTTGATGAGACGTGCGATTGTATTCGATTACACTGTTTACCAGATACCGTTCAAATTCCTTCGGCGATCGAAGATTGTCTGTTAAAATACATGATGCGATTCCCTCTTTTCACATACGCTATCCAATGCGTACCAGATCCCTCGGCATTGTCCAAATTTATGATACCGCTCTCGTTTTGATGTACTCTTTCAATCGGTAATGTAATATGCATAAAGATGCCTCTAAAATATGGAATGCGCATACGATTTGCAATTGCACATCGATAGTTATTCCCTTCGGCATTTTTAACGGTTCATCGATTTTTTTTTCTCTGCGCGATACCTTGTCCGCGCTTGTAGGGAGATAAAACGCCGCGGCCTTCTATGGCGTGATTATATCTTCCAGCTGACGCTGCACCGCTTTATTATCGTTTACTGCCTTGGCGATTTCCACCGCGCTACCGATAATGATCCGAGAATGCCGAGCAACGTAGAACTGGCAGGATGCAGCCGCGTTTCACTATCGGAAGGATCTGCTTGCTCTTTTTCTTCTTTTTTGTTTTCAAACCCATACCAATCTTTGTTTTGGCCTTCATAGCTGTCCAAACTGCTGTGGCTGCGGCTCTCTCTCTCTAAGAGTCTAATCCTTCGCAATAATGCGTTTCCGCGCTTTCTCGCCGACTATATTGTTAGCCGCATGTCGTTCAGAGAGGTTGTTGCTGTGCGAATGCGCTATGTCGTGCTCGCAACACGCAGCATCCAATGAATTAATTCCTTGATCATCTCTAGAAAATCGCTTTTCCAATCGCGTTTCCGGACGAAACTGATATTCCGGAATATATAGTTTGAATATATAGATATCCCACAGCAGTACAATTTTCGATATGTATTCCAGTTCCTTTGAGGTTAAACTGTGCAGATCATCCGACACGACGAGAAATATTTTGATTACTGATCGATTTCACTCTACGCAATTCTATAAATAGGCCCGCTCGCGATATCGTTTTCAGTATTTTATAGAAAGAGAAAATGTGCGGTTCGTGCGTCAGTCACGGACGATCAAAGTGATGAATTTTGACGGCAAAGTGCAAATCGATAAAGAGACGCGCAAACATGGCGACATGCTACCGGCATCTATACGTGCTGTCATTTGCGGACCATCAAATTGTGGCAAGACGAACATGTTGATAAACCTATCATACGCACGGCGTACGATTCGAAAACGTGTATGCATAGTCGAAATCGCTGCAACAATCGAAATATCTACCTAGCGAATTTGTTAGCACCGATCGAGGAAATCGGTTATTTTACATTCTCTAATAACAGCGACGTCATTCCGAACTTCTGAATTTCATCTTTATCTTTGACGATGTGGCATGCGACAAGCAAAACGCGATAAGAGAGTACTTTGCAATGGGACGACACGCAGACGTCAATTGCTTTTATCTCTGTCAAACATATGCAAAGATACCAAAGCACCTTATACGCGACAATGCAAATCTGTTGATCCTATTCAAACAGGGTGGTAATCTGAAACGCGTATACAACGATCACGATATGTCCGATAGTGTGCTTACCGATGGGTGATACAAAAAAGGATCTAATGACTTTGCAATACCGTGATGTGATCAGTTGACCTCGATACGTTGACATGAACGACAACAAAGATAGTTAAAGAGATTGAAAAAAACGAGAGATTCGATTCGCAAAAAGTACCGCGCGTTGAAGACTGGTAAAATGGAGGAGGATATCGCTTTGGAGAGGCTTTAAATCTATTATCGACCCGTTGAAACAGATTGTTGAAAATACTGTTGAATCCTCCAAGGATCCTATTATGACTGAAACATTCTTTTCTGGAGAAGACGAAGAACCAAAACCCAAAAGAAAACGATCGAGTGCTTTGTACGACAATCCTATACAGGCACGCCTGTGAAATCAATGTTGGGTCAATCGAAAACCGTACCATCCACTTTGAATGAAGTGGCTGAAATAATACAACCGCGCGATTTATCATATGATTACGCTCCCACCATCGAAGAAATTTTCAAGATTTCCGATGAACCATCTATTCGACACCTTCAAACATCCGAGGGACAAGAAAAGCTGCATGTAAATTATGGTCCGTTGGGACAGAAATATCTGAAAGCGGTAAGAAAGCCGTCAACATAGACGTTGTGTATGGAGTATACTTCAGCGAGAGAACGATGCTTGATGACAAACGTATCACCTTGCACAAAAACGTTGATATAATTATAGATGAGAAAAGATACGATGGAACACCGGGCGAAGTTAATTTTCATGAAATTTTCCAACGAAAGTATCTGTACGGATGATGACGTACAGACCTACAGGAGCATTCTGCTGATGACAAATGCTCACCGGCGCGGTCATAGCTCGAGTAATCAAGTAATGGATAGTAAGGCATACAAGTATAAGAACATAATAGCGTCATTGGTGTCGGGTAAAAAAGTTGGAACAGGAATAAACAAAAGAGTGGATTTATCGCGTATGATGAAGCTAAACGATAACAAGATCGACTATATCCATTGGTATGATTCCAACGAAATTGTGGATCGTCTGCGATTGCTCGAGGCCTCGCGCCAGACGGGTCACAATGATCGCAACAATGAGATCCTGTCGATTATGGAAGAACTTCGCAAAGCCAATCTGATTATAAATTAACTTCGTTCTACACACGTCGTTCAGTTGATATCGCAATGCCGATCAACAAGTTTGGACTATCGCTTGGAGAAGGAAGAAGCGAATCGCATTATCAGTGGCGTGGATTGCTCAGAAATTGTGTTAATGCTCTTTGCATAGTCGTGCCGATTTGACACAAAGTCGCGCAAGATTCGGTGAGTAGTGCTACCCGTGGATGATGCGGATGCAGCAAACAAACGATACGTGCAACAAAGTGTTCAAGATTTGAAAGATCTGAATGAAATCGAGAGGAAGATTGCCTTACAAAATAATGTGCAAAGCCAAGAGTGGGAACGAGATGATGAAGGCGATCGCAAAGATAATCCGAAACGATGGAAGATGTCCAAAAAATTTGCATACTGTCAGAGAAAAGGAATTTTACAATTCAGATGTGCAGAAACTCTTGAAGAAGTACAATATTAATAATTATTCTACGTATTCTGTAATGAAGGCCTCGGTCGTCGAACTGTTCAATCGTTGAAGAACGACATGTGGAAACAATTTACGCATAATGGAAATGGATCGATATTCTGCCGCGTCTCATATCAAATTACAACGCGTCCAAGCATCGAACTATTGGTGTATGTATCCCGTCGATGTTATTCCCACGATCGCCGACAGGCTCTTAACTACGGTTTACTATCCCGTAAAGATTGCAGCACCCTATACAAAGTTGGTGATTCGGTACGCGTAAGCAAATTCAAGACAGTCTTTGATAAAGGTTACACGCTGAATTAAAGCATAGAGGTGTTTAAAATTATCAAAGTGAAACAAACTAATCCAGTGACGTATCTTCTGGAAAATTCTCGCCGAGAATGTATTGCTGGAGGATTCTACGAATACGAATTGCATAGCGTCGCTAACTCCGACGTATATCTCGTTGAAAGGGTGTTGCGCAAGAGGGGGAACAAGGTTTACATGATTGGGATTTGACAATTCGCACAATTCGTGGATACATAAAGACAATGTGTTGTAAAACTTATATTTATTATAAAAATATAAATACGTATTATACATATTATAAATATAATATACATATTGTATTTTTTACATATTATACAAACTATATACATATTATACATATTTTACATGTTACATATTAATACATATTAATCATACTATACAAATGTGTTTTATTTACATCGGTAATGCCCCCATGGCAGCGTGTCGGTGGAATTTGGCACGATATATCGTCGTGCGGATTTAGAGCGATTTTTATTTCTGATATCATGTACACCTCGTGCAATTTGGATCTTATGCATGACTATCTACGCGTTATTTCGATTGTGTCATTCAAGCATCACGTGTAATCCTCGAATTTTATAGACCTCGCTACAACGTTGTTCTTGACGCCCTTTGCCTTTTTCGTATCCTTCTTTTCTTCTACACGCAAGGCATACATTTTCGCTCTAAGTCCGAACGAATTCGGTTATGATGGCACCGTTGTTCTCGTCTTTCATAAAGCCAGGAACTTTTTTATACGCGACCGGAATGCCGTACGCGTTGTCGCTCGTGTAAAATCTACTTATATCGCGTTTCATGATGTTGTCACATTCTATGGTATACGAGACTATTAGTATCGGTATACATTTTGCATTTTTCGCGAAACAGCGGTGCCATGTACTCGTGGTGAAATTCCTACAAACACGTGGATATATCGAGGATGCACATACCCACGTATTTGTCAAACTTCACCTCGCTGACGCGAGCTGACGCAGTTCTATTGCGACCAGATTCTTCGAAAAGATGCTACGGCTGAAAATTTGGTTTCGCACAATCATTACTTCAGCACCATATCTACCTTCCCATTGTGTTAATAACTTTACGTCGACACGATCGCATATGTTTTTCATGATTTTGCCAAATACCGTGTTATTCACAAGTTTGTATATAAATTTTTTTCAAAATTATTTTTGACCAAAGTTCTAAATTTTGTATTTAGTTCTATATAATCGCGTAGCCATGGAGATTGAGTGAATTGCAGTATACGGTGAATCTTTGTAATACGGAGACTGTGACGAGTATACTGCTGCAGGTTACGATAACATATAACATAATCCTGTTTATCGCATAATGTTGAGAGGAGCTTGCCATCGCGCTTGTCGGGTGGTTTTTCACGCGTTGTACAGAATGGTCAGTGTGGCAGTGTGCGAAGATGTTGCGTACTCTTCGGGTCTACCTCGAGAATATAGCCTGTTGTCGAATCTAACACGATGGTCGTAAAGTCAAAATTCTGTACGTCGTCGACCCATCAAAAATCGACGTAAGGCAATGGTTGACACATTGTCCAGCCGTACAGATTGTTAACGTCATAGTATTTACATCAAGTACGGTTTCGATGGATCGTACGACATGTATTTATTGTTGGCTCGCGCGTTCGAACACTGACTAAGACCACCGCGTATACCGCGCTCGATGAGCATGTCAATGTCTGTGAGCAGTTCAAATTTTACACACGTGCGCTTGAACATGGCGTCCCACATGAAGCCCGGTAAGGTCTAATAATACGTGGAGTCGAGCCCATAACTCGCGACGCAATTGTCGCGGAAATTTTCAAATGTTAGCCAACGGCAATATGTCCGTTTTCAAATATAAGTCGCTATATTCACCGAGTCCGGATGGAGAACCGCTGACAGCGTGCGCGTAAGCATCCTCAGATACAATGTCGTCTGTCAATGAACTGTAAAACGACTCGCGAGGCAGTAAACACAGCTCATCCAACTTTTCCACATAGTCAATGTACTCATACGGAAAGACGTCCTTTCGTGTCAAAAGATTAAAATTTTCTTCTGATAAATTGAAAAATTCCAATTTATGTGTTGTAGTATTCGTAGCTTATCTTTACTGAGTGTGCGAGAGCGCACCGCGCGGAAAAATTCGAGTGAGAGTTCGGCGCACGGCTGGTATGATGCACGACAGTAAAATCAACTCAGTTTCTTTGTAATTTAACAAAAGAATTTCTTTAATATATTCAGTTACAAAGTCAAAAGATATAATTAATTAAAGATTAGATTAACAGAACATTAAATGCGGTCACCTTTTCCAAATTGAGTTTGGAATCGCGGTGATGGAAAATCTCGGCGATTTTTCTCGACGCTTCTCGAAAGTTTCGGTTTATAGCGATTTCACTAAACGGTTAGCACGGCGATTTTACGAAGCGAGATTATGACTCTAAGAACTCTAAGAACTTTTTTGGAAGTAAGAAAGAGGACGGCGAGATCGAAGCATTTATTGCTTTCGGCCTGAGCTTTCCCTTTTAGGAAAAATCCAATAAAAATTTGCCACAATCGTAATTATTACGTGGCATTAGGTGTACAAAATTGATTGGCGCTTTGGATTCTTTTCTAGCGACGTTCAACGTAACAGTCATGCGCGACAGAAGATCCGTGCGTGGGATTGGTGACAGCGCGTGACGTATTCGTCGGAGCGCGGCGCTCGCGTGCGCGAATTGAATTGTTCTAGAACCTTCGATTGTCCGTTGCCGGTAACGACAACTTGTTTGCGTGTAACGAATTGTTTTTAAAAAGAACAAAGAACGACGAATTTGATGATTTTAACGAGGATTAAAATCATGTTTGAGATGAAATCACGAGCTCAATTTGTGCATGCGTTCAATGACAATTAATGTCGATCGACTGAAAGAATTCTTGCTTTCCTTTCGAATTACCGATCTCAAACATTCTCGCCCGCCTCGTCATCTCCGTGACGATGTATGTATTGACGTTACCTCGAGCTCGTTGAGATTACAAAAACTGTAAATAAGACAAGCGATACAATACAATGAATTCGTGGAAGAACTTGAACCGTAAACGAGAGTTGTATGACAGATAACATTGAAAAAATGATTCACGAAAATACAAGCGATCAATTCAAGCTCTTCTTTACATTTGATGCATTAGCGTGCGAGATAAACGCGTTAGCCTCGTCTGGCAATAAAACTAATTTGACCAAAGGACGGGTTAATTCGGATGAGGCGGTTTTGACTGTGACCACTCGCACTACGCCGTCGTCTCCAGGATGTAGCTGCGTGATTCGCGCCAGAGGCCACTTATTTGGTGGTGAGAGCTCGGAGCGAATGATGCATAGCGATCCAAGGCGTGGTGGCAAAGCGTCCTTGGTCCATTTCGGTCTGGTAGCCAGAGTGTGTAAGTACTCGCGTGACCATCTCTGCCAGAAGTGGTCTCGCATTCGCTGAATAAGTTGCCACCTGGAAAGAAAATTTTCCTTCTTGTCCGACAAGGACGGCTCCGGAATGGCCAGCAGTGGTGCCCCAATGAGCAGGTGACCTGGTGTCAGAGCCGTGAGGTCGTCGGAGTCGTCTGAGAGTGCATACATGGGCCTTGAGTTCAGGCATGCTTCCACTTGTGCGAGCAGGGTGCTCATTTCCTCGAAGGTGAGCCTGGTTTCGCCGATGGTTCGGCGCAGGTGATACTTAGCCGATTTCACGGCCGCCTCCCAGAGTCCACCAAAATGAGGTCCCGACGGGGGATTGAAATGCCAATGGATCCCCTCCGATGTAGCTACGTGTGCGATCCTTTGTCCTTCTGCCGAGGAGGCTCGAAGCATCTCGCGAAGTTGCCGGTCGGCGCCCAAAAAATTGGTGCCGCAATCCGAATATATGTCCGAGCACAGTCCTCGGCGAGATGTGAATCGACGGAGAGCAGCCAGGAAGGCGTCGGTGGTGTAAGCTGAAACAGCCTCAAGGTGAACGGCTTTGGAGCTAAAACAGACAAAAACTGCGATGAATGCTTTGTGAGCGCTGTGCCCCCGCCCTTTGCTCGTCCTGATGAAAATAGGCCCGGCGTAGTCGATGCCCACGTGAAGAAATGGGCGTGCAGGAGTCACTCTCCCTGGAGGAAGGTTCCCCATTTTTGGTTGCGGAGTGGCAGCCCTCCACCGAGTGCACGTCACGCATTGATGCAGCCATCGCTTGACTACAGCTCGACCTTGTGGAATCCAGAATCGGAGGCGTAGCAATCCCAGGGTCATCTGGACTCCTCCGTGGAGAGTACGGCGATGGTAGGCTTCCACCAGCAGGCGAGTGAGCCATGACCCTGGAGGCACGATGATCGGATGTCGCTCGTCGAACGACAGCGCTGCGTGCTTGAGACGCCCTCCAACTCGCAGAATTCCGTGCTCGTCCATGCACGGGTTGAGGGTTCGCAGATGGCTGGATCTGGCAAGGTCGCGCTTGTCTTCGAGAGCTGCTCTCTCCTCTTGGTAATGCCGTGACTGCTCTATGCGTATCCACCTGATGAGCGCCGCGTCGAGTTCAGCTGGGAGAAGCGCCGACCCGTTGTGCTGACCGTTCACAGAGCCGACCGCGCGACCGCGGTGACGCCAACGCACGCACCAGGAAGTCGCTCTGAGCAGCTGGTGAAGCGACGAGAATCTGAGCAGTTCTTCCGGCTCGAGGTTGCTCCTGACGACTGCTGCGAGTGTTGCGGCCCGCCGCTCTGGTACGTCCTTGATGGGCTCGAGGTTGACGCTTGGCCATAGCGACGAATTCCCGCTCAACCAGGCGGGGCCCGTCCACCATAAGGAATGGCTGAGGAGCTCACTTGGTGTCAGTCCCCGGGAGGCGCAGTCGGCAGGGTTGTCCTTGCCCGGGACGTGACGCCATTGAGCCTCTGGAAGCTGCTGCTGGATTCGTGTCACCCTGTTGGCCACGTACGTTTTCCAGCGCGAGGCGTGACCTCGAATCCAGTGGAGCGTGACCTTGGAGTCGGACCACAGGATCACTGGCGTTGTCGCCAGGTTTAGCACAGAGCGCGTGTGCACGAGCACGCTTGTAAGCAAGGCGGCGGCGCAGAGTTCGAGTCGCGGGAGAGAAACGAGCTTGATCGGCGCGACCTTGCTTTTGGCGGTCAACAACAGAGTCTTCGTTTGGTTGTTTGCGGTGATACGGAGGTACACCACGGCGGCGTAACCTCTTTCGGACGCGTCTGCGAAGCCGTGCAGTTCGAGTTGAGAGCTCGTGTCGCCGGTGCCGAGCCAGCGGCCGACTCTGATCTTCTCAAGCAGTGGAAGTTCTTCCCAGAGCCGCTTCCACTTTCCAGCGATGGTTGACGGCAATGGTGTGTCCCACTCTAGCTGCTGTAGCCAGGCCGACTGAATCAGAATTTTAGCTTGAATGGTTACTGGAGCCATCCGAGCGGGTCGAAGAGTCGAGCGGTCTCCGACAGCAGACTTCTCTTGGTGAACGTGACGACGGTGCGACGAGGAACAGAGAAGGCGAATTCGTCCCTGGTTGGATACCAGCGCAATCCCAGCGTGGAGTGGTTCTCTAGGTCCCACGACCGCGAGTCTCTGGTGAGACAGTACTCAGGCGGAATGTCGCGAAGAAGTTCCTGACAGTTGGCGGCCCACTTTCGGAGAGGGAACCCGCCCGCCATGCAGAGGTTGCGTAGCTCGACTTGGAGCGCGATAGCGTCGTCTTTATCGTGCGCTCCGGTTACGATATCGTCGACGTAGCAGTCGTGTCGTAAAGCACTCGCGCCTCGAGGGAAACGCGGTCCGTCGTCATCGGCGAGCTGACGCAGCGTGCGAATGGCGAGAAATGGCGCGCAAGCGAGACCGTAAGTAACCGTTTTTAATGTGAACTCGCGTACAGGCTCATCAACGCGGTGTCGCCACAGGATGCACTGATGTCTATGGTCGTCGGGATGCACAAGAATTTGCCGATACATCTTCTCGATGTCGGCCACTAGCGCGTATCGGTGCCACCGCCACCGCAAAAGCACGTTCGCGAGGGGTGGCAGCAGGTTAGCCCCCACCAGCAGATGATTGTTAAGTGACTCACCTGACCTTGCACGCTGCGATCCGTTAAAAACGACTCTCAGCTTAGTCGTGGTGCTGGACTCACGAAGGACGCCGTGATGTGGAAGGTAGCACCGATCTTCATTGGAATTCGGAGGTTCTGGCGCCAACTCCATGTGACCTTGGTCTTCATAGTCCCTCAGGAAGGCTCGGTAGAGATCGCCGAATCGTGCGTCTCTCTCGCAGCGTCGCTCCATGGCGACTAAGAGTCGTTGCGCAGGTCTTCGCGTCTCAGCTAGCGTCGTCGGTGGAGATGCAAAAGGTAGTCGCACTATGTATCTTCCTTCGGCAGTGCGTTGGTGCTGCAGCGCGAAGATGTCCTCGCATTGCTGCTCCTTTGGCGTGAGAGCGACGGGAGCGGGCACTTCTCGCTCCTGCTCCCAGAAACGGTGCACAAGGTCGGCCAACTCGTGATCTGCTGTGCACTGAAGCTAGTGGCGTTGTGCTGAGTTGTTTACTCGGTCGCAACCTCCCGATAAGATCCAACCGAGCAGCGTCTTTTGAGCGATAGGCGCTTGGGGGCCTCCCTTGCGGAGACCATCCTGGAGAATGATTGAGCATATTTCCGCTCCAAAAAGCAACTCAATAGCGTCGTTTGCTGCGTAGTCGGGATCTGCCAATTGGAGCCCCTTCAGATGTGGCCACTCCATTCTGATCCTTGCGTGAGAGCCTTGATAAAGCGACAGACGTGGCAGAACAAAGGCTCCGACGGTGAAGTCGGTCCCTGTTGTTACCGAGGTCACCTTGAGAGTCACCTTTCCCCGGCTGGGCCCGGAGCTCTTGCCGCTGATGCCGATGACCTCGATTGAGGATCGAGAGCGTGGCAAGCGTAGGCGTTGGACCAGAGCCTCGGAAATTAGAGAAATTTCCGAACCTTGGTCGATGAGCACGCGTGTGGTGTGCTGATTGCCGTGACGATCAGCGATGGAAACTCGCGCCGTTGCGAGCAAAATGGCCTTGTGGTTGTTGTCGCGTCGCACTGCCGACAGTGAGCTGACCTCTTGAGATTTCGGTGAAACGTACGCGTCGTGTAACATTGAGTGGTGACGAGACTTACACGTAGCACACGTCCTTGTCGACTGGCACTTCGCGAATGTATGAGAGCCGAGACAGTTGAAGCACAGCCTGTGAGTTTCGGCGACAGCCTTGCGGTCGGCCGCGGATTTCTTCTTGAATTCTTCACACGCCATCACGTGGTGCTTACTCTTGCATAGAACGCATTGAGAAGACTCGGTGTGTTTCTTGACGTGATGCGACTTGGCGGATCGCGACGGGTTGTCGGAGACCTTGAGCGATTGTGGTTTGGCGGCTGTGAGAGTAAGTGCTCTTTGGTTTATGAAGTTCATTAGCTCTTTAAGAGTGGGCATGTCGCTCGAGGCGCGTGAGAGTGACTCCCACTCCAGGCGAGTTCTTGGATCGAAGAGCTCGACGGCAAGATGAGTTAGTAGATCGAAGCCATGAGAGTTGATAGGCCTATCAATGTTCTCCTGGCCGTTGACTACCCTGGTCAAGGCGTTGAAGACGCGGTTGAGCTCCTCCGCACTTTCGCTCTTCATCTTAGCCACGGCGGTAAACTTGGAGAAATTGGAGCGAGATAACTCTCTCTTATTTTCGTACCGCTCGCTTAGCAGCTCCCATGCGCGTGGATAGTTGTCTTCGGTCATTGCTAACGGTCGAATCAGTTCCTCAGCAGGACCCTCCAGACAAGTTTTCAGGTAATGAAATTTCTCAATTGCTGAGATTGATGAATTGTTTCCGACAATGGATTGGAAGAGATCTCGGAAGGTAGGCCAGTCTTCGAATGCGCCAGAGAAAGAACTAATCTTGAGGCGAGGCAGCGACGGTTTTCCGGAAGACTCATTACCTTCTGTTTTGGAAGCTGAGCTCGGTTCCTTCACCTTGAGTTTCCGAACATGGTCGAGAAGGAGACTTCGTTGCGTGATGTACGTCACTCTCGCTGAGTTAGCGACTCTGGTCGAGTTGTATTCGCTCTCCGCGAATGCATCTTCAAGATACTCTATGATGAGTTCATGCTGAGCCTCAAATTTCGCCCACAATCCATCCAGAAGACCGACGACTGTCTCGGCGGCTGCCAGCGTAATGTTCGCTGCGCCGAGCTCCTCCAGATCTGATACTGACTGAGCCATGCGATCGTGAAGGTCGTCTTGCTTCGTCAGCAAATTCTGCAGTTTCTTACCCATCACTCACTCTTTCTTTTCAGCACTAGCAAACTGAACGCGATGCACTCGACACTGCGGATGCCGGCGAGAATCCGGCTCGAAGGACCAGAAAATGTGCGAGAGCGCACCGCGCGGAAAAATTCGAGTGAGAGTTCGGCGCACGGCTGGTATGATGCACGACAGTAAAATCAACTCAGTTTCTTTGAAATTTAACAAAAGAATTTCTTTAATATATTCAGTTACAAAGTCAAAAGATATAATTAATTAAAGATTAGATTAACAGAATATTAAATGCGGTCACCTTTTCCAAATTGAGTTTGGAATCGCGGTGATGGAAAATCTCGGCGATTTTTCTCGACGCTTCTCGAAAGTTTCGGTTTATAGCGATTTCACTAAACGGTTAGCACGGCGATTTTACGAAGCGAGATTATGACTCTAAGAACTCTAAGAACTTTTTTGGAAGTAAGAAAGAGGACGGCGAGATCGAAGCATTTATTGCTTTCGGCCTGAGCTTTCCCTTTTGGGAAAAATCCAATAAAAATTTGCCACAATCGTAATTATTACGTGGCATTAGGTGTACAAAATTGATTGGCGCTTTGGATTCTTTTCTAGCGACGTTCAACGTAACAGTCATGCGCGACAGAAGATCCGTGCGTGGGATTGGTGACAGCGCGTGACGTATTCGTCGGAGCGCGGCGCTCGCGTGCGCGAATTGAATTGTTCTAGAACCTTCGATTGTCCGTTGCCGGTAACGACAACTTGTTTGCGTGTAACGAATTGTTTTTAAAAAGAACAAAGAACGAATTTGATGATTTTAACGAGGATTAAAATCATGTTTGAGATGAAATCACGAGCTCAATTTGTGCATGCGTTCAATGACAATTAATGTCGATCGACTGAAAGAATTCTTGCTTTCCTTTCGAATTACCGATCTCAAACACTGAGAAAAGACGCCACTTTATTTAAACTAGAAGCGAGAAATCTGTGAATCTACAAATCGTAATTTTACATAATTTTTTTTATCAACTTACAAAGGTACTATCGATATGTTTTGTATACGAGATATATTTTTCTTTAGTTATCGATAAAAGATCAATGTATCATACGTCCTTCGTACGTGGTGGCAATTTCCTTGATGACGAAATACGCGTCTAGCCTGATAAGTTATGGAAAACTACGGGTATGTTATGCGAATCCCTATAATTATCCTTATAATTACAATTTGAGTGCGCGGGGCCTCTGTATCGTCCGGTTATGTGGCAGTGATCGCGTGTATCGTCTGGTGCAAACGGTTTCTCGCATACGTAGCAGTGTGTGGCGTTGTTATATTTTTGCTCACGTGAAATTCGCCATGGATACGTTGGCCGAAATTATAGACTGTACACTATGCGCCAAATTTCTGAGTTCTTTCGTGAACCATGCTATACAATCCTTATCACGGCGAAAACGATAGCTCGATGAGCTGTCGAACAGTGCATGTAGTATCCAATACTAAACACGTTGTAATGATAATACGTGTATGTAGCTGATTCAGGATTCCCATTCGTCTTTTCCAATGCATGTCGGCGTAAAGAACGAACGGGACGCGTTCCTTCCTGCAGTGATTGTCGAAACTCAGCTATTTATCATCCTCGCTCGGTAGTCTGATCGGGCAATCGTTTAGTTTTCCACAGTCCTCGCTGCGGATCTCCAGTTTAGTGCTTGAGCTAAAGTAGTGGAGGCATCTGAAAAAACCGCGCATTTATTATTATTATTATTATTATTATTACATACTTATCGCAGAAATATTTTCTGTTCTTTTTTCTGGTGAGCTGACTAAGCGAGATAGATTCTTGAGCGCAAAGTATTGCGTTGTCATCTTCTACATATAAGAGGTTTACGTGCTTGCTCCTATTTCGATCGGCGAGTCGTATCGGTACAATCCCTTTTTCATTGGTATAGATGTTGATGGAAATGTCATTCAAAGTTTCGAATTTCTTAATTTGACTTAACATCATTGGAAATTCGATGCCCGCGAGATTTAGAACCGATGTATAATGAGGATTCCCGTTCCATGTTTTTGAGCCAGGTGTAGAGCGGCAACAACAGACCATGCGAAACACGTATTGTTGCAGTTTGCACGTTAATTACCGTTCTCTTTATCATAATTTTTCGCGGGAGTTTGATATAACATCCCGCGCGCAGAGAATTATGCTTGTTAGCGTTCCTGAAATTCTTCCAGCGATGATAAGGTAGGCTTGACGACGCGCGACACGTACCACTCGCGCATATCGGTGCATTGATATAGTTCATAGTTCCGGATGGCGATACTTTTGTTCGCGCGTTTATCACCTGCCACGAACTCGACATTAAAAACAGTGTTTATTTTTGTAGAGTCATATCGCTGCATTACACTATGCACATGCTCGAACATAATTTCACTCGCGTCTTCGAGGAATCGGTGAGGTTCAACATGTTTAAAGTTATCACTGCGCCCGTCAGAATACGGCTTTCGAATACCATTTCGATGACGCGCCAACGGAATCCGTATCCGGCGCTCACATGCACGAATCTTCCACGCACAGATTCCTTCAAACTCTCGAACCGCGCGATACATACGATCAGTGATTGTCTATTATTGATTGATAATCACGGGCGTTTGATACGGCTCTGTTCCTCCAATGATTTTATAAATTCGTCGCATCGCTGTTTCCACGCGCTGTACTCATCTTTTATATTAAGCAAGGTAGCTTGCTCAACCAAATCATACTCATGTTGTCACTTGCGTTGTCGAATTGATTAATGATGTTATTTGACTAAATCTTGTCATTTTTATATCATTATGTGAGCTATTTTTATTAATGAGACATCTCATGCCTTGAAAAATCTTAAGTTACACTAACAAAGCAGCTATAGTTTGATGAAATTGCAAATGTTGCATTTTTGCAGATGTTGTATCAAATTATTATACATTGATGATGATGTCATCACCAAAACATGTTAATGTCCTTTAAAAAATTTTTTATATTACGCTGACAGAGCAGTTGTATATCGCTGATATTGGCACTATTTGGCAACGTCGCATTTGTATCATATTACATTAGTCATTGCGAAACATGTTAATTGTCCTTGAAAAAATTTTTTATATTATGCTGACAAGGTCATGAAACTTGCAAATTTGCCGATATTGCAATTTGCGGTGTCACATTATATTAATGTCATCGCCGGATTTCTCTAAAAATCTTTTGTTACAAAAAATTGTTGGAGGGGATAAGATTTAACTAAAGATTGGAGCAATGATACTGCATTAGTCGCTCAGACAGATTCATTTTGCAGTGATCTCCAGCGCTATGGATTCGTACGTTCAACATAGGTCAAGCAAGTAAGTATTTCAATTATATTTGTAAAGATTTTTTTGCTATTGCTATTTTGATATTGCTTATTTTTTTGTTCTTCTCCATTACAACGCGTCTTCTCATACCATTTTGACAAGACTATTAAGCATTGATACCGACGGTTTACAAATTTTTGAAGATTGGAATCATCGTGGCGCCAATCTCTCATGTAGAAATTGCGATATCCAAGGCAATCGCATCATCGACCGTATGCTACGTGGATGGCGTTCATCGAAAAACGGGTAAACATCCAGCCATTGGTGTAGTCATCTACGCCATCGAAAGAAATTATAATGGACTTGTCATTACACTTGTTAAAATACGTGACAATGTGAAATTATCTTTAAGTGAAAAGTGTTTATATATGAAAAATATATGAAACCGTCGACTATACTTTTTATGCTTGAACTCGAACAATGTGTCGAGCACATATATCTCGATTTGTGTCAATATACTAATATTATAAGCGATAATTTAAATATTTTGTGACTCATTTACGTCAAAACTGTATAAATAACAATAATGATGCTATAGATATTTTGCCTAGGATTTACGACAAAAATTTATATATTGAATGCGAATTGATATTACATACTGTGGATAATATTGTATATAATGCATTAGATGAAATATAAATGTTTAAAATAAAAATATCTGTATCTGCAATTAATCGTTTCTATTTCAACGGTATCGTATTACGCGCGCGTCATCACACGTGACACTATCGCGCGCGACCATACCATCATGCAGTGCGAATAATTATATAAGATAAAATAAAATAAAATAAAATATATAATATAACATAATAAATAAATAAAATATTCCGCGTGCAAGAAGAGGATGACGACACATAAGAGGAAAAATGGTAAGTATTATGTATGATAAGTAATGGTAAATTTAGCTCGCGATGGGGATTGCGTCTGGAGGAAGTGGCGGAGACCGACGGCGGACCGTGTCCGGCCATTGACTCCGCACGACGCGGACGCAAGTTTCCGCTACATAATTTCCCGTTACGTAATTTCCGGCTACGTAATTTCCCGTACTCGGGATATCGTCCTCCGCACCGTCATCACCCACTATGACGTCATTTTCCTTCTCCTCCTCCCTCTATGGCGTTATCCCCTCGCTTAGTGACGTCACCTCCTGTGATATCATCCCTCCCTGTGACGTTATCCCCCCTCCTGTGACGTCACCCCCTCGCTTAGGGCCGCTACCTCCTATGACGTCATCCTCCTCCCCTCTCCACGGACCTGCGCCGTAAGTCTCCCCCCCTTCACTCCTCTTCGTATCTCCTGGGTTAGAACCCGCCTTGTCTTACTATTTACAATAGCCGGGAACGAGTACCGTTCATCGTCTACGCCGACTTGGAGTACGTCCTGCAAAAGACGGAATCTGATAAGGAAGACGCGTCGTCGTGCGCGTATCAGCGGCATGAAGCGTTTAGCATAGACTATTACGTGCGATGCGCATACGACGATGCGTTATTGTCGTATTATTTCCATCGCGATGAAGACGATAGCGTGGTTCGCGCGATAACTCAACGATTTGGCGCATCGCATGAAAAATATCGTATTCGCCAACGTGCCCATGGAAGTTGTCTAAACAGCAATGGGAGGCGTATCGTAGCGCGACGCGTTGTCACATCAGCGAGAAACCATTTACGCCGGATGATACGCGAGTCATTGTCATCTCATCGGTAGATACCGTGGTTCAGCACATTAGAATTGTAACTTAAATTATAAAATTTCGTTTTAAATCCGATTGTATTTCATAATTTATCGGTTACAACGCGCATTTTATAATTAAAGAAATCACTACAGCATATGATAGACACGTAGATCTTCCTATAACTAAGGAAAAATACATTTCGTTTATGAAACATGTTCAAGATACCACCGAAAAAGAATCTCGAAATTGCTTCAAATTAGGATTCGTACAAGTTTCTAAGTACAGTCTCGATAAATTGGCGTCATATCTTGGCAAAGATAAATTAAAAATTGTACGTTCCGAATTTTGCAAGCTCAGCGTGGAGGATTTCGATTTTTTTATACGAAAGGGTGTCTTTCCGTATGAGTACGTTAACTGCGTTGAAAAATTGGATAAACGATGCTTGCCACCTCGCGAATTATTTTATAGCTCGCTGACAGGCGATATCGTATCCGAGAGCGATTACGCTCACGCGAATGTCTGAAAGTGATTCTCTATTCGAACGCTCGGTGAATACAGTGATCTGTACTTGAAAACCAATGTCTTGTTATTGGCCAACATTTTCGAAAATTTCCGCAATAATTGTGTCGCGAGTTACGGTCTCGATCCCGCGCATTACTACACATTACCTAGTTTCACGTGGGACGCAATGCTAAAACATACGCGCATGAGATTTGAGTTGCTCATTGATATTGATATGGTCATGTTCATCGAGCGCGGTATACGCGGTAACCTCAATCAATATTTCGGTAGATACGCGCAGGCTAATAACAAGTATATGCGTTCGTACGACTCATCGAAATTGTTGTCATAGTTGATGTACTACGACGTTAACAATTTATACGGGTGGGCGATGTGTCAACCATTGCCATATACCGAATTTCGAAGAGTCAAAGACGTTGCGAACTTTGACGTGAGCGTAATCGTTCCGGATTCGCTCACCGGTTACATTCTCGAAGTCGATCTCGAGTATTCACAACATCTGCGCGATCGACACACTAACCTGCCTTTCTACCCAACGCACGATAAGCCGCCCGGCAAGCGCGAGTATAAACTTCTAGCGACGCTGTACGATAAGCAGCGTTACATCATCCACTACCGAAACTTGCAGCAATGTACTCGTCACGATCTTCGCGCAACAAAGATTCATCGAGTGCTATAATTTGCTCAATCCGCCTAGCTTCGCGAGTACCTTGAACTTAATACACAGTTTAGAACGCACTCAAAAAACGATTTCGAAAAAATTTATACAAATTAATGAACAATGCAGTATTCGGTAAAACTATGGAAAATGTTCGAAATCACGTCGATGCAAAATTAGTAACAAAATAGGACGGACGGTACGGCGCGGAGGCAATGATCGCGAAACCGAATTTCCACGGCCGTAGCGTCTTTGCGGAAAATTTGATCGCCGTCGAATTGCGCAAACTCGAGGTGAAGTTTAACAAGCCGATTTATGTAGGTATTTTTATGTGCATACTCAACGTATCGAAAGTTTGCTTGTACGAATTTCACCACAAGTACATGTCACTGATGTATCGCGACAAGTGCAAAATTATGTACACCGATACAGACAGCTTGATTTACAATATGCGTATGATGCGATGAAATGCAATATCGCTAGATTTGATATGAGTGATTATTCGGTGAACAACGCGTACGGTATGCCTCTCGCGAATAAAAAAGTACCCGGATGAAGGACGAAAACAACGGTGCTATAATGACAGAATTCGTTGGACTCAGAGCGAAGATGTACGCGGTGAGAGTGGACGGCAAGATGGACACTAAAAAGGTGTAAAAAGTGTAAAGAGTAACGTCGCAGCGCAAACGATAATTACGTGCGTTGTTTGAATGAAGAGAACAAAATGATTCGCTGTCAATCGTGTATATGATCTAAATTACACGAAGTGTACATGATGTCCGAATCGAAAGTCGCTCTGAGTCCATACGATGACAAACGATACGTCGTACCGGATTTGACGGAGACGTTACCGTGGGAGCATTGTACATGGATACCATTGTACACACACACACACACATACAAATACAAAAGATGTAAATCCGACTGGGTATCCTCCACGCGGTACATCTGGGTAATGATAATGCCGGCGGTACTGTAACTTTTAATCTTCATAACTCGAGATTTACTTAATCAAAAAATATTAGGTGTTGGAATTAATTCGTAGCGTTTTACAAGTGATGGGAAGTACTTTCATTAATGTATTTTTTAATGCTCATGTGAAATAAATAACATTCTTTCATTAAAAAACGCTACGAATTAATTCCAACACCTAATACTTTATTATAGAGTTTTGGAAAGCTCTTGACATTGGCTATTAGATTCTATAATAAAAGTAGGATATTTTATTTAAAAAAATCGACTTTGATCTGAGTAAAGCCAAGGTCAAACTAAAAGATCAATAAATAGATTTTTTTAAATCCCACAACTTTGGTCTGAATATATTTTTGACTGGATTTTATCCTGCGGAAATAAAAAGGGTGGATGGGTGGTCTGAAAGAGAGAGAGAGAGAGAGACACTCTGTATATATGTATATATATACATATATATATATATATATATATATATATATATATATGAGGGCAAGTCAATAAGTTCTTAGGAAATCTGTCAGAGGGCATTCGCAGTGTCATATTATTTTTTGACAAGTAGTATCTTTCAGCTGATTACCGTCAAATTTTGAGCGAAATTCATCGCGTGATTTTATTTCTATAGACGATTAAAACGAACAATCTTTGTATTTTTTGCAAAATGGAAAAAAACGAGTTTCGTGCAGTGATCAAATGTCTACATATAAAAGGTTTAACGCCGAAAGAAATCAAAGCCGAGTTGAATAATATTCATAGTACATCTGCACCAGCGTTTGCGACTGTATACAATTGGGTGAATGAATTTAAACGTCGTACATCTATATGTGATGCACCTCGTTCGGGACGTCTAATTGAGGCTGCTGCGCCAGAAATCATCGATAAAGTTCTTGATATAGTTTTGACTGATCGACGAATGAAAGTGCGTGAGCTTGTTAAGGCCACACGCATATCACATGGCACAGTGATTTCAATTTTGCATAAACAATTGGATATGAAAAAGCTATCGGCAAGATGGGTGCTGCGTTTTCTCACTGTGGACCATAAGCGCGATCGTGTGACAATTTCAAAACAATATTTGGAGAAGTTTCAATGTAATCCAGATGAATTTCTGCGTCGATTCATTAATGTGGACGAAACATGGATCTTCACATCCGAGACGAAAGAGTAGTCAAAACAATGGACTTCACCGAGTGAACCAGCTCCGAAGAAGGGGAAGACCATGAAATCGGCCGGAAAAGTGATAGCCACAGTTTTTTGGGATGCACACAATATAATTCATTGATTACCTTCCGTCGAAGCAAATGGCGATTACTACGCAGCCTTATTGGACCGTTTTAACAACATTTTAAAGAAAAAATGTCCCCATTTGGCGAAAAAGAAAGTACTCTTCCATCAAGACAATTCACACGTGCCCGGCACCGATGGCCAAATTCAACGAATTCCGCTACGAATTACTTCCTCATCTAGCATATTCGCCAGATTTAGCCCCCTGCGACTATTTCCTGTTTCCAAACCTAAAGAAATGGTTCGGAGGAAAGAGATTTACCATCAGAGAGCAACTTATCGCCGAAACAGAGGCTTATTTTGAAGGGTTGCACAAATCATATTATTAGACGGCTTGAAAAAAGAGAATCGTTTGATCAAATGTATCGAGCTGAAAGGAGACTATGTTGAGAAATAGAAATGAATCGATCAAAAAAATGTGTTTTACTATATTTTTCTAAAAATTTATTGACTTGCCCTCGTATGTATGTATATATATATATATATATATATATATATATATATATATATATATATACAATGACTCGATTAATATTCAGACATCATAATAATAGAGAAACTATTTTTGAAATATAGTTTTTATAGGATTAAGAAATTTACGGTTTTTTAATCATTGTAAATACTCATTGTAGATGTAAAAAGACATTAATTTTCTTTATTTAACTAATGTAGTTTTCAATATAAAAAATATTGAATAAGTTAATCCTTAATTTTAGAATCGCAAAAATATTCGAACACTCAATATATTTTATATTTATTGACCTTCGGAAATCGAGTTAGTTTATTTCTTACTTGTTTACCGTGAAGTAAGTCATACAAAATATGTCACTTATTTCATGTGAATTGAGTTAATCTAATTTCCCCAAGATCACATACAACTTAGTGAAAATGGGACATAAAGGCAAAAATAATTCATTTGATAATCGCCTTGTTATTTTTCTTTATAAAAAGGGCAAATCATATCGAAAAATCAGTAAATTAATAAATTTAAGTAATAGTATTACGGTAGCAAATATTATAAAAAGATCGCATTGAATCAATACCTCAGAAAGAACGTTCAAAATTATTTGATTTACGGAATAAACGTAAAATTATTAGGAAAATAAAAGTAAATCCTAAATTAAATACTACAAAATTGACCTTAGAATTATGCGAAGAGACTAGCTAGAAGGTACATTCTGATAGTCGAGCATTAAAAGAAAGTGATTATAACGGTAGAGTTGCTCGTAAGAAGTTCATAAATGAAATAAATCGGAAGAAAAGATTAATTTTCGCCAAGGAATTTATATCTAAAGATCAAATATGATAGAATGATGTAATATTCGCTAATGAGAGCAAATTTAACATTTTTCGATCTGATGGACGAAAAATGATATGGCGAAAAGCAAACAAAGAATTCAAACTGAAAAATTTGAAGCCAACTATGACACACGGCAGTGAAATTTAATGGTTTGAGCTTGTATTTCAAATAAAGGGGTGGGTGAATTAGATTTCCATTGACGGAATTTTGGATAAAAATAAATATTTAAGTATTCTGAAAGACAATTCAATAAAAAGTGTTAATAATATAATGAATATACAAGGTAGTTTCAAATTTTATCAAGACAATGTTCCAAAACATAATTCGCAAATACTTCGAAAAGTAAGAGTTTTTAAAATAAAATGTGTTATTTTTCAAAACTCGTTTATTATATAAATTATAACTTTTTTTTATTAAGGATTTATTCTCATGTAACCACACTAAAAATAAGGCTTTTTTAATTAATTTTTCTTAAAGAAAACTATAAGACATACGGTTCTACTTTTCACATATTTATTAATACACATGTCAATATATGAAAAAAATTTTTACAGCATTATTTTCATTCTAAAATTCCAAGAAATTAGTTGAGAAGCGCAAAAAATAAGGTGATCAAATGGTTGACACTACATCTCGAGAACCAATTGTCAGAAACAAAAAAACAAAATTTTTTCTTAAAGTTTATTTGCGTGGCTATCGCGTAAACTAGAAGTATTGAAAATTTGCGAGTTGACACGTGTTTTTAGAAAGTGATGTGAAAAAATTTTTTTTTCGCTCAAAAAGTTGAATAAAAAATTTAATTTTTAGTGAAACCGGTTTATTCTAGTTTACGCGGCAGTTAATCTACGAATACAACGTCGTAAGAAATTTTTAAATTGGTTGATTAGCTTTTCCGAAATTGTATCAACCGTCCAAAAAAACAACGTTTTAAGAAAAATACGTTTAAAGTTTATTTTAAGTTGATTTTTTAAAAATCAAATAATAATTAAACTATTTAACCGTTAATTAGCGATTCCTGATCCATAAAGTAATTACCTCAAACATTTGGCAAAAGAACTTTTGGTTGTAGGAAAAGCACTTTTGATCGTTAATTTTTCGAATTTTTTTCTAAAATTTTGAAGACAAAAAATAAATAGACTTTTGGCTGTACAATCCTTAATTCTTTGAATTTCTTTTTGAAATTTTGATAGTGTGTTCTTAAAATGTTGTACAATCGAAATATACAAAAATATCGATTTTTTGAAAATTTTACATTAGAATGTACCTTTAAGGATACGCACATTTGCTTACTACCGTTATATTCCTGTCTGGTGTTTCGATTGAAAAAAAATTTATTAAAATATGTTCATTTTTATGTATGTTCTAATATATTCTAACTCATTCTGAGCAATCAAAATTGACTTAAGTATGCCATTCTAGGTGTGGTGTTTACTTTACAAAACGGATCCAATTTTTTAAGGATTAAACACAATTCACTAATACATCCAACAACTTCATCTTTATTGTTTTTCTCTTGCCATAAAAAATAACTAATAAATTAATTTTCTCTAAAATTCTGTTAATTCGAGTTAATAATGCTAGTTGAGAATTTGAGTATGGGCAGTCGTCTTTTGATTTGCTGTTCGATCTGAGACGCGCCTTTGACTGCTCGTATCTTCTTTATCCAAAGAAATACTCTCCAATCTTTATCTTCCTCTACGCCAGTTTTGTGACCCTATTCGCACGTGTCACGCCGTTCTGATTGCTATTTCCTATTCTTACCGATACGGACGTAACAATATTATAAAAATTTGGAATGTTATGTCCATCTTGAGACACATGTGTGCAAAGATTAATAGTCTTTTATTATTATTATATATATAAACAGTGGTAAAATATATGATAGGACAAATAACAACACATAATGTCACGACAAAATTCTAACTGTGTAAAAGAAATATTCGAGATTCATCGTTTGGTTTTTTTGCTGTAAAACAGGTAATGATTCTTTTTCTTTATATTCTGACTAGAAGATTTTAATATATATAATTTCATTTAGAATCAGGAAATTCTTGTTCTACACTTTTCTTGATATGACAATTGACCGTGTAACATTACTGCATGAAGCATCTTCACATACAAAAGAACATGTTTATTTAATTACAACTCTCGACTGTTGAATTTAATGTCAACTAGATGTAACTCTGCGTTTTAAGAATATTATTGAATTACTGAAGATGACCAGATTGTGGCCGAAACGTTTAATGTTTTAATGAATGTAATAATAATTAAATATCACAAACTGTAACTTGTGCTGTGGTTTTTTATGCTCTTACTTTTTATATATCTTTTATTATTATTACTATTATTATTATTATTATCATATTATTATTTATTTATAGCATTATTTATTTATAGCAAGTTGTATTTGAATTTAATTGGGAACTGAAGACAATGTAAATTCTACGACATAATTTCTTGATATTACACAAATATTACTGATTAACATATTTTATTAGATATGCAAGAGCAATTAACAAAAATTGAATTAGTCTGAAGTAGAGTTAATAGAGTAATATTGTATAACTGATCTCAAGAAACTAATATGGAAAAAGCCCTTTTAAATTATACCTTATCTAATATATTATTTATATTATCTGAAAATATTTCATAAACAAAACGAAAATTATTTAATATAGGAAAAACGTCCTCGATTACTTTCTACAAAGCGCAAAAGGATCCTGGAACAAAAGGATCCCGAAACAAGATGAAATAGTATTTTTTTTCTAAATTCTTCTTGAATTTTCTATGATGTGTATATGAAAAAGCATTTTTGCTGTTGAAAACATTTTATTGAAGAAAAACGGAAAAGACATGATGTTCACATGTAACAAACAATTAAGAAAAATTTAATATATTTCTTTAAAAGTACAATATATAAAAATACAATAGACGAAAAAGACAAAGAACCGATTTTTAAAAGAACTTTCTTCAATTGCTCTTTCATGAATCTTCATGTTAATCAGCAATTAAAAGTACTGATGCGGTTTGTAATTTTCTTCTATTGTCTCAAAGTATTTTGATGTATGCTAGATAACTAAACAATTTTGTATTTGAAAATTAAGATAATCTTATTTAAAAATATAAATATTTTCAAAAATAATAAAATTGAAAAACGAACCGATTTTTTATACAAAAAGTATTGTATATTTTGAATTTTAAAATATTATTCGTTATTCATTATAGTAAACTTTTTTAAATTCATCTTTCTATTTCCATCTTTTAGCAATTTCCAATTTCAAGTAATAAAATAAGATTGTACATCTAACTATTATTAGATAAATATACGAAAATGCAGAAATTATTGAAAAGAAAAGAAACTGAGATACTTTTACAACGTAAGAAATTTGTATAATTGTGATCATTCAACAAAAAGACAAACTGGAAAAGTATTAAAAAATGTATTACATACTCTTAAAAGTGAAAAAAATATGAAAAAATTGTAGATTATTTTAAACATCGCATTTAAATGTAATAAATACAAAAATAATGCCTGTCTAGAAGATGCTTATGATATATTTATGATATTAGAAAGACTTTTTTTTTTAATATGTGTATTATTTTGATTGTTAATTTGTACTAATAAATTTTGAACTAAATAATTATAAATAACTATAATTTTGTTTTTATTATGCAGTACTAGTAACAAATATTATTTTATTATTATTATATATAATGAATATATTCTTTTTATTTACAATTATTATTTTTTTACAATATTTTAAAAAACACTTTATTAAAAGTTCTCTAATCAGAGCTTTTATATAACGCGCGTACTGTAATACGCAGCACTGACTGTTTCGATTCAAAACATTTTAAGCTACATCGAGCTTCAGAAATTTGAGTTCGAAAAGCTCCGTAAAACATAAGAAAATGTACATTCAAATTTCTTCGTTTCCTTTTTTTCTATGAAATAATGAACTCTAATTGGTTGAATTTCTTATGCCTTATATGTATCATGCATTATGAAAAAGTCTGTGCTCCCCACTTAAAAGCTCTAGCCTGACAGAGTTCGAACTTCTAATTTTTCAACCGAGCCTGAGCCTGAAGTTGGCATTTTGCACGCTTCTAGTCTTAAGATTATTAAATTTTTTATATTATAAATTGTTTACATTAAATTTAACATCACTTTATAATGTTGTATTTTATTTTGTAATATTAAATCACGATTTATATATCATCATTTATATATATATATATATATATATATGTGTGTGTATACCATGTTTGTTAAACAAATGTAAACTAATTCCATTTCAATGAACTAATGAACAATGAATTAATTTAGTTTCCATAAACAAACTGTTCCTGTTATGTAATTTTATATACCACTATTATTAAAGTGCAACTGAGACACAGCTCGAAATAGAACGAACGTCGAACAGCCAAAAATACTTTACGTTTCTACTTAGTCGTCGGATGTCCGAGTGGTTAACGTTTGGAAACGTTCGCGTTTCGATGAAATTAGTTTATTTCAATTGAAAAATATCAAATATATATACGTATCTTTTTTAAGGTAAATCATCCTTAGCATATTGCAAATTGTTCATAATTAACACGATAATTTTGTTAAGGAATTGTAAAAAGAATTAATTATTAGAAATATCTTTAACATATTTCATTATAGTTCTAATGATTTGTGATATATGTGTGACATACATGTTGAAAGTTCATTTACGCAAAAATATTAAAAAGAATATTTATATTAGAAAGAATTTAAGACGTGATATTCTATATTCGTTGGAATCGAAAAACATAATGTGAACAAAAGAAAAGTATCAATATTCTGTTTTTTTTTTTCAAAAGGTCAATGGTCTTAGTTATGTTCCGTTCTCTTCGTTATTTGATCATTATTGATTAAAGTTACAATTTTCGTCATTCTTGTAGAGAAAGAGAAAATAAGAGATGTCTAAAACAGAGAATTCAGATCTCACAGCCGAAAAAGATGCACCTCCTATGGAAATGATAAGGACCGATTGTGCTGACAATACAGCCATAATTATCGCAGTGAAAAGTACCAATGTAATGTGGGAAGATCCTCTTGCACCTGTGGAAGTTGCAAAAGAAGTATTAAATGCGCAGTTTGAAAACAAGTATTTAATAGAAGCGAAAATTGACACAAATGTACTTGGAGAAAAAGAAATCGATAATCCAGATATATATATTAAAGAGACTACTGATATAATCACTCATGTACCTGCTCATGTATCTGTGAAGGATGTGAATGTAACACAAGTCAAAGCGCAAAACTATGCTGAAAGTGAAGAAGTGTTACAGCCGAAATTTATCAACGAAGAAAAGGTGAAAACGAGAGATAATAAGAGAGATAATAAATAACTGATTTTTTTGTTATTTTTGCAATTATTATTTATCAATTCTTATGTGGTACCTAGGTCGATACATCAAAGCAGAATGCAAGAGATAACATTGCGGCATACATATCCAGATTGGAAGCAGAAGTGCGGGTGAGAAAATTCTGTGGAAATGCGGATTGTTCTGATAGAATCAAATCATTTCGACTCGAAGTTATATTTCTATGTTTTCAGTAAAAAATCAATTTTTAAAAAATTGATTTCGCTTCTTTGCTTATCTCTTTTCACATGTTTACTGTTAAAACATACATGCATATCAATGATCTTCCATTTATAATTATTATATTTCATGTGTGTATGTTATTGATTTAAAAAAATCCTTTACACGGAAAGAATAACTTTGCTCAAGTATCTGAAAATTTAGCTAGATACAGATCTGAAAATATATAATTACGTTAGATCAAAATAACTAAAATGCTCAATGATGATAACACTGCTAAAGAGTTTTAAGAGTTCTTAGCAACCAAATAATTATAATGGATACTTGAGCGTCTATTACTTAATAGTACAACAAAATTATTTTGTATGTAACTAAATTTTTGTATATTTCAGCAGAACCGTTTTTTTTTCGTGTACAATTTTCTGTAAAAAATTAAAAGTTGATTTTGTAGAGTCTTGCCATCTCTCATATATATCTTATATTGATGGATGATCTAAAATCCTTATGATCGATAGAAAAGAACAAAAGAGCGCGACAGTTACCAGAAGAAGTTTGAAGATGCGAAGACAAAGTTGGCCGCCTTGCAAGCGTATTATACTGCGATAATGAATCATAGCAATGACAAGGATACCCTACAACAATCGGAAGAGCAGTTGCGTGAACAAATGATACAGCCGGCATTGATGTACGAAGAACGTAATCGCGTGATAGCGAATCAGGAAAATCAAATCAACGCGCTGAACAATCAAGTGGCCTCATTAAAGGAAGTAATATCGGTCACGCGGGATCTATTGGAAATCCGCAACATAGAGGTGAAACAGTTGCAAGTGAGTCGACGATCTTATTTTCTTTTCGTATTTACGAGTTACAAGATACCTCACAAACAAGATTTTTAAAGAAATTTTGCATTCATCATTTCTTTTTTTAAGCTCTCTTCTAGCTTTTTAAGAATAAATAATTTGTGAAGAAACTTTGGAATTGATTTGAAGTTTATTTGAAAAATAAGATTTTACTAGAAGAAAAGAGTGCATCATTTCTACATTTATTTCTTTGATTTTTTTCCTCAAGCTCTCTGATTTTTTTAAAAATAAGAAGGAATTCTTTGCGAAGCAACTTCAGAATTAATTTCGAAATTTAGAATTTTATATTCCTACAAATTGAATTCTGAATTAATTTCTTCCAATTCATTTGTTTTGTTCAGAAAACGCTTTTAAAATGCTTTTTACTAACGTTAAATCATCATTAATACTCATATAGCACGTAATATCATAATAATACCACAGCAATATCATTTTCCATTGCAATATTATAATGAGCAGAAATACCGCTGAAGTATTATCGAGATGTTATAGTAATATTACAATGTTTGCGAAAATGAATTACAGGAATATTACTCAGATATATCAGAGAAATATCAGTATAATATTTTGAAATATTTTTGTGACATTTATATAATATTTATATTTATCAAGAAAATAGAAGGACAAATTAGAATCAAATTCAAATATAGATATATATAATAATCATTTAAAGTTTTAATTAACATTCTAATAAATCGATATGAAATATAAATTTGATATGAATACTTTATATACATTGCATTATGTCGTATTACATAATATGTTTTGGCATTGTAATTGTGTAATTGTGTAATAAAAATATTATTAGCAGATGTCTAACCTCTCTAAAAACGCCAAAATCAGCTGTCGCTATGAACTATTCATAACAGCCGGAGCCATCTTTTGGAAAACGGAATGCACTAATTTCCCCAATTTGATATTCGAATTACGTGGAATTTAACTTGGCGATATCAAATTGTTTTATTTAATTGTTGATATCAAATCTTTTTTACGAATAATACTTTTACGAATAAAATTTTGAGGAATTTAATCTGACACCAATTTTGTTGATATAAAATCTTTTATATAAATGATACATATTATCAGAGTTAAATAAAAACAAGACAGTACTATTTGTATTTTACTTGTTAATTTGATATCTAGAATTTAACTTGATTGGTTAAGATTGTAGCATCTGAGTTTTAATTTTTCATTTGATACATTAATTTTTATCGAAGAGTAATAATTTTTAATAGAGAATAAGAACATCCTTGAAGAAAAATTAAAACTATTATTAATTGGGTTGGATATTTAGTATTATATACAAAGTACCGGTTTCATCAACTCGATTAAGCCGAATCGATGAACTGTCAATTATAATTGGTCAATTCTATTAAACAGCAAACACGATTAGTCATTATTTTTTTTCGAAGAGTAATAATTTTTGATAGAGAATTAAAATTGATATTACTTGGATTGAAATAAAAAGACCTTTAATAAGAATATCCTTGAAGAAAAATTAAAACTACTATATTAATTGGGTTGAATACTTAGGTTCTCGAGAAACACATATGCTTAGCGCCTTTTTTTGCCTTTTTTAAAAAGTAAGTTTATATATGTTGCTTATTATATATTTTTGACATACATATATATATATATATATATATATATATATATATATATATGCCACACTGATTATAATTAGAAGAAGTTTATTATTTTTTATGTCGTCGCTTTTAATTATATATACGCGATAGCTTTGGTATTCGTTTGAGGCTCCTGAGTAATCATCACAGCCATATTGATCGTGACATCAGAAGCGAAAAATGTAGATTTCTCGCTTCTGATTACGTGCCATTTATAAATAAAGACAATTTGGATAACACAAAGTGATGAGATTACTTTAAAATATTTGTAAAAATGGACGAAAACTATGCTTGTCCTCTCTGACAGTCAATAAATAATCCTAAAATGTGATAAAAGGTACATGAAGCGCTTTTATTCAATGCACATGTGTAGTTTATTTTCACTTACACGTGCTTCTTATCACTTTTTACAATTAATTATTGACTGTCAGGGGAGATAAGCATAGTTTTTGTCCATTTTTACAAATGTTTTAAAGCAATATCATCATTTTGTTAAATCCAAATTGTCTTTATTTATAAATGGTACGTAATAAAAATTAATGTGTCATTTCTCGCTTCTAACGTCATAATTCATTATGGCTGGTGACTATTCAGGAGTCTTAAATCAAACATAATAAAATTATATTTGATTTAAGATTCCTGAGTAGTCACCACAGCCATATTGAATTATGACGTTAGAAACAAGAAGTGACACGTTAATTTTTATTACATACCATTTATAAATAAATAAAGACAATTTGAATATGATAAATATTCATATAAATATATATAAATATTCATATAAATATTCATATAAATATATATAAATAACATATGTAAATAATATGACAAAATGATGAGGTACTATTTCTAAACAAAAACAAATAATCATGTATTTTTTTTACAATAGCACTTTTAGGGAATGCAATACTTTTTTGAAGAAAAGCGATTCTTTCTTTCGAAATATATATCATTGATACTATAATAAAAGTTGATCTTATTCACTAGCGATCATTGTTTTAATTTTATATATTTTTTTTATTTGTCATCTTGATATTTGTTTTACTATCTTTTTGACTAGCGATTTTTGCTTAATTAATTAATTTTTTGTATTTCTTTATTATCTTGATGTACTGATGATGGCCAAATCTTGATCGAAACTATGCTTTTATATGATAAATTTAAATATATGACTTTCGTTTTAACATCTATCGTTGTGACTGTATGCTCCCTATTATTTATATTTTGTATTTTTGAGCCACCTTCAAACATTTAAAAGTTGAATAGTTTGAAAAATACTTTAGTTTTTATTATGATTTCCTAGCTTAGTTAATAAATACCAGCGTATAATTTCGTTTTCATCTGATTTCCTTTTGTTAAATATTAAGTTATAAACAAATGGAGATCCAGATCGAATAAATCTCTTTTTCATTATCATTTCCTAGTTTTTAGCAATTATTAGCGTGTTTTATTATTACTTTATCGATCTTGTTGTTTTGAAAAAAACCGAGTCACTATCATAATACAGACTCACGTTATGCTTAGCGCCGAGACACTATCCTGTCTCCAGATCGCAACGCTCGCTGATCATATGTATCATTAGCGCTCTTTGCGTAAAAAATGTCAGGAGGACACGAAAGGAATGTGTGGAATGCGGTCGACGATAATGACGACGACATATCTTAATCTGAAAAGTGACAGTTCGGAACTTTGCGTAATATCTCCGCTTGTAGGGCACATACAGAAAAAATAAAACCACGTATAATACGATCGGATACGGAGTGTAAGCTATCGATTAAGTGTACTTAAAGACTCGATCAGGACAGCCGTTATTGAGAATCGATAATCGATCTGACGCAACTCGTCGGTTCGCGTAAAGGAAGCATGCTTAGTGCCAAGAAACTATCAGTGTCTCCAGAATACCTTTGAAATTGTAGAATACTTTTATTCTTACATACCGTTATTCTTTGCAGGAATGTTAGATCCATGAATTGTTAAACAAAACTAAACGCTGCTACAAAACATTTTCTATCCGGAAACTGATCGCTTACTTGAAAAATACAGGCAATAGGAATAGAGAATAAGAAATTTCAATCTATCAGAAACTGTGTACTTTGTATAAAATGCATGTTTTCATATAAGTATTAAATTTGTTATTGCCTAATTACAAATAAATGCCGAGCGCAACTGTTATATAATGCGAATATAATAATAATATATAAACTTTATAAATATACATAATATATACATAATATAACGATTAGCTACCTTCAATATAACATCTGTTGTATAAATGTGTTACATTAAAATTATATTGCCGTTACTTTACTGTAACAAATACATATCAAAATAATGCAACAGTTATATAATAATTATTTCGTAACTATATAAGAATATGTTACATTAATATTACAACAATATGACATTCTGTTATATTACGTGTTATTTCGAGATTATGTCGTAGCTATACTTCGCGTTTACTGAGTAAAGATGAGTGTCAAGTTGCTTATATCAGTCACTATGATTATGAGGTCAATAAATATACAGGGTATCTCTTAAGATGGATCGGGGCCACATTGGGGGTGGAGAATGGATCAAAGGGAACAAAAAATTCTTATACCATTTTGAAATACTCGCTGTAGTTTTCGAATTAAAAAAGGAAATGTCTAAGCCAATATGCAGTTAAGCCGCGCCGCGCGAATTCGTAGGACGGCCCACACTCGAGCGGCAGCAGCAGCGGCGCGCAAAGAGAGGGAAAAAGCGCTTCGTCGCCGCTCGAGTGTGGGCCATCCTACGAATTCGCGCGGCGCGGCTTATATTAGCTTAGACATTTTTTTTTTTAATTCAAAAACTACAGCGAGTATCTCAAAATGATATAAGAATTTTTTGTTTCCTTTGATCCATTCTCCGTCCCCAATGTGGCCCCGACCCATCTTAAGAGACACTCTGTATATGAGTAGTATATGAGCAGCCATGAGTCAAAATAAATTTCCTTCATGTCTTCCTCCGGCGCCGTAGGCATGGCTTAGATGGGTCTGAAAAAAAGGCGCATTCTGATTGGTAGAAGGGTGAGTAATATGGTAATTAAATGATGTATTCTGATTGATTCGTCCTATACTTGACAAAGATTTGATTGGTTCGCATCGTATTACCCACGAGATGATTGGAGAAGGAGGTAGTAGAGAACTTCTGACAAAATGGAGGGTAAAATCAGAAAAAATGGTGAATAGAAATTGGGACTGTAACATTTTTTGTCGTGATGGCAAAGTACATCGGGCATGAATAGCGGAATTTTATGACGGTTTTATCATTCTTTTGTTGGCGTGACACAATGTCTCCGACGTGTTGGCGTTTTAGTGAATGTTTTTTATTTATGAGAGATGAGATTTGAGAGTCTAGGAGAGTCTTACTTTTGCTAGGAAAAATGGGAGGTAAAACAGGAACAAACATGTTCAACTGACGCGACGCGTTGTCTCCGGTGTGATGACTCGATTCGAGTGAGAATATGATTTTTATGATGTATAACAAAGATTTTAACAATATTGTATTTCTTGTGCTTTACTTAAAAGTCTATGTTATACCTATAATATGTAAATATGTAGAAAAAGAAATTGGTTATTGCAGGGTATGAATGATTAAGAAACGAGGTTTATGTTATACAAAAATGTATTTATTGAAACAAATTCTTTTTTCAAAGAAGAAGAAATACGTAGCATGAGAATAAACTAAAAAAGTTTTTAGAAAAATTAAACGAAAGATTCTCACTTCGAGAGAATTATATGAAAAACTTTGTTATATTTTAATGAAGTTAATTCCAAAATTATTATATTGAAATACATATCAAGAAAAATTAAGCCGTTAATTTGTGTACGTACATTACGCTGCATATCTTCGTAATTATCTTGCAACATTAATTTTATAATTTCCTGATTGATAAAATTGTAGATAGTTTCAATTCGATTTCTTGAATTAAATATAGCGCACACTTGTTAACATTATCAGATAAAGATTTTAATTGTTTTAAACGTGCATCGATGCATTTTACAATGCTTTACTTTTGTTCGAGGAAGGTAGTTTTCTGCATTACAATTGCCACTGCGTAGGTTATTTGTTTCTTCGTGGAGTTGAATCGTGCGCGTCCTCTCCTTTTTGAAGATTTCCATTAAAATTTTTCTCGTCTTCTTTATACGCTAGTAATATTGATTTTGTCCCGTAAGATGTGGTAAAGTGATGGTGATATTTTTTATGACAACAAAGTTAGTTTTACTCTGTTATCGCTGCTTAAATACTCGTTCATGAATGATGTGATCTTGAAACTGTTACCAGCAGTCGATGTCGAAATAAGTCCGCATTGTGTCCGCTCAATTTTACAAGAGGTATGAAGATTCCTTCGTTTGTTCCTTGCAATCCTACATGAATCGTCTATGTATAAGAATTGTTAAGACCATACGTTATTGTTAACAGTATATGAAATCGACTTTCTTCTCTCGTCGTTACGTATCTTGAAAGAATCGAGGATAGAATACATTCTTATGTCCGAATTATTAGTATTTTTTGGACTAGTCATTGTTCTCACACCACAGTAATACCAAATTCAGATGATTGATGGCAATCAAAAACATAAGAAGCACATACTTGCTTGTTAACGAAGCTGCGGAAGACGAGACTCGAATGAAACGGATTTTCGATAGTATCGTCGACATCGCTTCCCTGTTCGACGCTACGTAATAAAATTATTACGCGCACAGATGAAAAAATGAAAAAACAAACTTTCTCTTAATTTTTCTTAAAAATTTAAAATAATCTATACACCACAGAAGTCAGGAAGGAAGAGAAATGAGATAAAACGAGAACGAAAAGGAATGTTTTATGATTCCTCTTCTGCTTTTTTTTATAAAATGACAGTGGAATGAATTTGACCAGCTGAAAAGAGAAAATTTTTTCGCAATAAACCATAAGGAAAAAGAATTGCTTTAGCTTGGGAGTAGTTTCTACTAAATAAGAAATAGTACAAGAAGAAATTTATGAAGCGTCTTCGATTTAAAATAAATTTACGATTGGGTTTATTACTTTTTTTTTAGAAAATTCATCAATGTCTTCCTCATGACGAAGCAAATCCTGAAAAAGGGAAAACTAACAAAAACGAAATGATATTGTTGATTAAGCGAGATATAGGAATTTCCATTAAAATTGTATTTTTTTTTTGTTGAAAGATTTATTGTTTATCAGTCGTAGACTAATATTGCGTGAGAATCCTTTCAAGTAAGAAGATACAAAAAAAAACAGAAGAAAAATTTAAAACGTGAGATTCACCGTAATAATGAAAATTTTATAGTATGACAAAAACATTTCTGATAATAATGAAAACGAGAACTAAAGGTTTTATTAGGATAAATAAGAAGATTTTTCGAGATAATTTTTATGAGAGAGAAACGGAGTTAGATCAGATATGAAGTTGGTCATAATTAGAAAATTTTTGTCATCTTCTACTTCTCTAAAATTTTACGAGAAAATCACTTCGAATAAAGAATGCGGCCAATTACCAAAATTGTTAAAATATATCAGCCAATGAAGGGAAAAAGAGAAGAAATTTTTACTGATTCTTTTTGGAGAGGAATTTTATGAATATCGCTACAAGTATAAATAGCACGCATTGATTAAGCTAAAATTTAGTCCTGCGTTCAGACTCTGAAGTGGATTAATTTTATGTTGACTATTGACGAGTCGTTTTTAATTTCATATTTAAAAAATGAAACTTCGCAAGTTACTCACCAAATTTTTTGTCGTTGCTAACAACTTGAATAAAAATTTAGTTGTTGGCAATGTTGTCAGATAATGATGAAAAAAATTATTCAATTTTCGGAAATGTCATGGGTGAATGCTTTACATTAGTGTGTATTATACACAAACTGGGACATTGCTGTGATGATGAGAGACTGAAAAATATAATCGCTCGTCATCTATAAATACGCGAGTGTTTTGGTCATAAGGAGGACTCGGGAGGTCACATAACTGACTTTAAGTGAAACTAGACTAAGAGGTAAGCAGTAATAATTTCTAAAATAAAATCGAATATATATTAGCACATTAAAAGTTTATTTTATAATTAAATTATAATATTTATTACATAGAATCGGATTGTATTATAGAACATGTGATACTGTATCGCAGGTGGCGTCCAGTAGTAAGACGACTTAGTTTAAAGTGACATCATCTCGTGAAAGAAGAAGGGGAAGAAGTATCAGTAAGTTTTAGGGGAAATAAATATTAATTAAACGTTTATAGAAATCTTGATTATTAAAATATTTCATTTTTTTTCTAGGAAGAGCACGAATTGAACAGGAGGAAAATAATGTTTCGTCTCCGCGTGACGTTCCTGTCATTGTAATTGGTAAGTATTTTATAAATAACCGAGAAATCTAGTTCATATAATATAGATGTAACGTGATAAAATCAATTTTATTATTGACAACGATTATTGAAACGGTGATTTGAGACCATTTGATTTGATTCAAGCACTGGTCTTTCCATAACGTGTAAATTCTTAAAAAAAAAAAATCTAGTCAATATAGACAATTAGTTATATACAGAGTTCAAAAATATTAATAATAACAAAAATTATTTTTTAGCGTAGGAAATCGAAGAAGAGCAGGAGGGACTAACGCAGGAAGAAGAAGTGGAGTCAGGAGAAAAAGAGGAGGAGGAGGAGGACAATGAAAACATTGACAATGACAATGTCGATGATGGTGTCAATGATGATGATAATAATGCCAATGATAATGTTGCTGATAATGAGGAGGAGGACAACGCAAATGTTGGATAACGTTGATGACAATAACGATAATGAAGAGGAGGAGGAAATACGTGACGAGGAAGAAGTAACTCAGGAAGCAATAGAGGAAGAAGAAAAAAATAGATATTACGCACCTCTTGAAAGTGAAGGTAATAATATTTTTACTTTTTACTTTAAATTTGTTTGTTGGGATACTTAAGCAGAAGTTATTTTTATTATTATACATACGAGGGCAAATCAATAAGTACCCGTTAGTAATGAAGACGCAAGCTTTTTACAAAAATTTTTTTTATTTTTCAACGTAATCCCTTTTTAGGAGGATACACTTTTCTCAACACTTCTGCCATTTTTTTAACCCCTCAGAAAAATATGATTTGTCGAATTCTGCAAAATAGGCCTCTGTTTCGGCGATGATCTCCTCATTCGACGTAAATTTCTTTCCACCGAGCTATTTTTTCAAGTTTGGAAACAAGAAGTCACAGGGAGCTAAATCCGAAGAATACGGATGCGGCAGCAATTCGTAGCGCAATTCGATCAATTTGGTTCTGGCGACTGCGGAGGAGTGAGCATTGTCCTGATGGAACAACACTTTTTTTTTCGCCAAATGGGGACGTTTTTTCTTCAATTCAACATCGAATCGGCTCAATAAGTCAACATGCAGTATTGCCCCCATGATAGTTTTTCCTTTCCTTATGTAATCGATGAAGATTACGCCTTGCGCATTCCAAAAAACATCACTTTTCCGGTCAATGGGATCGTCTTAATCTTCTTCGGAACACGTTCGCCGGGTAAGGTCCACTGTTTTGACTATTGCTTGGTCTCCGGTGTGTAGCAATGAATCCATGTTTCATCAACGGTTATGACTCGACGCAAAAACTCGTTCGAATTGCGCTTGAACAGCTCCAAATATTGCTTTGAAATTGATAACCGCATCCGCTTGTTGTCCACCGTGAGCAATCGCGGCTTTTTCATTCAAGTTATCATACAATATTGAATGCCGTTCCGTATGACACGCCTACGGTCTCTGCTACTTCATGCACTTTCGTTCGACGATCAGCGAGAATCATATCGTGAACTTTTTCAACAATTTCCTCAGTAACCACGTCTGCCAGGCGCCTGGGCGCTCCTCATCAAAAACAGACGAACGACCACGTTTGAATTCGTTGAACCAATATCTGACGGTTGTTATAGATGGTGAAGAGTTCCCATAGATGGCATCCAACTTCGTTTTTATTTCTTCGCACGTTTTTTCATCCAAAAATAAGAAATGAATCACGGATCGATATTGCTCTTTTTCCATTGTATCGAAAAACATCAAACACGCTCACTATGAATTGCTGTCAAATCAAGACTATTGCATGAATCACTCTGAAATTTTGTATGGCGTCGTTTAAAAGATGATAGTACACGATGGTAATGCCAACTTGCATCAGCAACGTCGTCTGTCTTGAAACACGGGTACTTATTGATTTGTCCTCGTATATAAAGATAATCACTCACACAAAGCACTACAGTGGTTAGTGTGGATGGGGCATGAGCTCGGACATTCTATAATCCATGCAGGTTGAGGCCAAATATCGAACTACCGATACGCCCGTCGACGGATATTATGAAATTGAATCGGTGAACGAGACGTTACGTTATGTGTTACAATTTCACGGTTATTTTTGGCATGGTTGTCCCAACTGTTACCAAATCAATTGTGAAAGGAAACTTCCGTCCGAGGCATCATGCGAAGATACAATTGACGCCCGATACGAACGAACCTTCGGAATGACATGGCATCTTCGATAATGTAGATATAGGTGATATAGGGTGATATAGGGAGGAAGTGTGAATTCGCACGAGAAAAGCGCGAGAATCGCGAGATGCACAATTTCCTTGAAAACTATCCGATACTAATCAACCCTCCTCTTGATCCTCACGAGGCATTCTTTGGTGATCGCACGGAAAATATCGCAACCCGATACGAAGTTACGGGTACGGAGAAAATACGTTATATGGACGTATGTTCTCTGTATCCGTACGTATTGAAAACGGCTACTTTTCCATTAGGCCAACTTACGATTTACATGTATATCAGAGAACAGTGTTCGGAGCTAATTGGTGTAGCTCCGAATTTTGATTTCGATTTAATGTCAAGAGTATCATTCGGTGCATAGTATTTCCTCTGCGCGATCTTTTTCAGCCTGTACTCCCGTACTACATACAAGGCAAATTGTTGTTCGGACTGTGTCGTAGTTGCTGCGAAACGTTCTCGCAGGCCGAGTACACTTACGCTCTCGATTGTGAATTCATGGGTGCAAGTATCCTGCGAATTGCGCAAAGCTCTTGAAAAAGGTTATCTCATGACGAGTGTGAGCAAAATATGGCAATTTAAAGTCACATGGTTCGATACTTCTTTGTACGATAAGATGGTTTATTTGATGATACATCAACAGTTTTTTAAAATTAAAGCAGGAAGTGGATGTCCGAGCGAATGCCTAAATGACGAGAGAAAGGAACGATACCTTCGGGAATATGAAGAAACTGTATCGTTCTCGATAGAAATAATATCATCCGAAATCCTGGTTTTCGGTCGCGAAGCTCTGCTTGAATTCTTTCTGGGGGGATAAATTTGACCAAATTCCACAGACCAATTTCCACAGAGAACCAATTTGCCTAATACAGAGATCATCAAAAAATATGAACGTTTGGCAATGTTGCTCAAGAATTCAGAGCACAAAATAACCAATATATTGTCTGTCAACGACGAGATAACATATGTTTTGTGGCGACTACGCAAAAAGACGGTTGCGCCTTCTTCGCAAACCAACTCTGTAATCGCGGCATAGACGATGTCACAAGCGCGAATGATATTAAATGAATATATAGAGAAATTAGGTAGTCGCGTTTTATTGCGATACAGACTCGTGTATTTACGTAAGCAGAGGCGAACCGAACGAGTACGAGTCGCGTACGGGAAATTTGACGGACAAACTCAAAAATTACGGACGGAACAGTTTTATCAAGTCATTTGTGTCCGGAAGCCCGAAATTCTACATCGTTTGTACACCGGAAGGTCATCGGCATGAGATTTGTAAAGTTAAAGGAATAACATTAAATTATAAGAACTCTCAAATTATAAATTTTAATAGTATTAGAAAATTAATAATGGATAATGAGAAAGGCAAGATGAAAAAGAAGAAGAAGAAGAAGAAGAAATGGCAACGATAAATTTGTATTTTAGCACAATCCGTTTCGCACCGCGTTTCACAAAATCGTAATGCGAAACGAAACAAAGACGTGCGAACCGGTATTGGTAAAACGCAAATTTATTAATAATCGTTATTCCCTTTCGTATGGTTTCAGAAGAGAATAACGACTTCTTCTTTTTCTCGGCTTTCTCTCACTTATTTTAAGTTCGCGAGTTTTCCACCTATTTGCATAGTATTTAAGTATTATGAAAAAAAAATTTGAATTTAAAGTTTTTTGTAAATAATAAAATATAAATATCTTTTGCAAAAAAAAATTTTTATTCGAATTGTATTAAATGATTTAAGGGGATATTCTACTTTGTAAGGATAAAAATTACATGTTATTTAGGAATTTTTTTAAAAGAAATGAATTAATATATTAATATGAAACTTTTTGGAATTTTATTTGTATAAAATAGGTACTTAAAAATTATTTTTTTGTGTCCATATGTATCATACAAAAAAATACGCAAGATGTAAATAACATGTAATTTTTATTCTTACAAAGTAGAATATCCCCTTAAATCATTTAATACAATTCTAATAAAAATTTTTTTTTGCAAAAAGTATGAAAAATTTTTTTTTGACATCATTCCGTTAGTTCAGTAGCCTGAAATAAAAAAACCAAAGAAATTATTAAATTGTAAGAGTTACACTATTACTGGAACTAAAATATAAGAAATAAATTGAAAATTGTTGAAATGATAATGTTTTGTAAAATGGTATTGATTCTCGCCTATAAATGTGTTTCGTTTTTTTTTATAATAAAATGGAATAATCGTAAATTAAATTTCGTAGTTCCAGTAATAAAAGAACAGGTATTAAATGGACATGCAAAAATTCAAGTTGATCAGACGCTTAGTTTCCGTGATATTATGTTAACGCGATTGAAAAATACTGTATTCGATGTCGATTTCATTATTAATCGATCATTTTAGTAAAGAATGAATAACTCAGTTATTGTATATTATTTCTGTGAACAGCTTTAGTAATATATTTTCAAGACTATCAATTTTCCAAAAATGCGATAAAAAAAATCGATTTTTTTGATCCGACATAGTAGAATATCCTCTTAATGTAAACATGTAAAAATATAAAAATGTAAATATTTAATTGTAATATAAAAATGTAAATATTATTTCTGAATAATTGAATTTTTTATATAAGAATTAGCAAAAATATAATCAACTATAAAAAAATTAAAATTGTACAGGGTATCTCTTAGACCATCCGTCCACATTTTTTATCTCCATAGGATAAGATCCAATCAAAAATATGTTCAAACCAAAGTTGTGGGATTAGATCTATTTATTGATCATATCAGTTTGACCTTGGGTGGCTTTGCCAAGGTCAGATCAAGGTCACAACGATTTTTTGAAATAAAACATCCTACTTTTTATCCTAGAATCTAATAGCCGATTTTAAATGCTTTCCAAAATCCTATAATAAAGTATTTTTTGATTAAATAAATTTCGAGTTATGAAGATTAAAAGTTACAGTACTGCCGGCATTAGCATAACCCAAGGTGTACCGAGTGGAGGTTGCCCTCGATCTGACCTAATCTTGGTCCGGTAACCTTACTCTGACCTTGACTAAGCCACCCAAGGTCAAACTGATATGATCAATACATAGATCTTTTTAAACCTCACAACTTTGGTTTGAACATATTTTTGATTGGATCTTATCCTGTGGAGATAAAAAGGATGGACAGGTGGTCTGAGACCCTGTATTATTTTTCTTTCCTCTCTTCCTCTTTTTTTAAAAAAAGTAAGTATATATAATTTAATAAAAGAATAAAAAATATTTTGAAGAAAACAAGAAAAGGTGATTTTTTTATATAATTCTTTATTATATTGTATATTATATATTATATATAATATATTATATAATTTATTATATAATTCTAACTAATCTTTCCGATTTCTGCAAAATTTCTTTTCCCTCACTGTGGTATCGCAATAGTCGCATCAGTAAGTTTATCGGCGGCGGTGCCACGCGTTCGCTTAACGATAGAAATATACATTGATCGAGCTTTTTTTGACGCGCGAAAATAAACTTATGTGCGTCATACCGCGGTGAGACCAGCTTTTCGCTAGCCGTGGTACTCTTCGCTGACAAGCTCACGCTACGTTGACGCGAGCGCTCGTGCGCCGCGTGGAGGGGCCCTACCGTCGCGTTGGTCAGCTTATCCCTTCTAAAATTATTTCCTTTCGCGTATCCTAAAAATTAAGTGACGTTTTTTCTTTTTGCTTTTGAAGTCGCGCACGAAGATCGATCATTCATTTCATAAAATGAACATGCGCTGGAAACATTCCTAGTCGATCATCTGCGGACCGGCCGGTTGCGGAAAGACGATCTTTGTGAAGGCTTTTCTCTGGCATTTATCTCTCATGTCCGATGTGTGTTTCGAGATAATTTTGTTTTATTATGCGGAATGGCAAGAAGCCTATCGTCAATTACAATACGACACATGTGTAAAAGAACTTGAAGAACAGTGTTGGAAATGCAGCAATATTAAAACGAAGAAGAACATAATTGAATTTCGAGAGATTATCCCGTCCGGAAGATTATTCGAACGATCCACTTTCCCTGAAATTAGTGATAAGATCTACGATCTTATGAGAAAATCGTCGTCATGCGATGCGATCGTGGATCTTTTTATCAAAGGCAGTCATTACAAGAATCTTATTCTTATCTCGCAAAACCTCTTCCATCAGGAACGTGGTCAGTATGATATATCACTTAACGCGAATTATATCGTCGTTTTCAAAAATCGACGTTGCATTCAAATTCATCATTTAGCGCGTGAAGTCTATCCCGACGATCCAAAATTCTTAGAAGAAGCAAACTATGACGCCACATCGAGGCCTTACGGATGTTTGTTGCTCGATCTGATACAATCAACCTCGGACGAGTATCGATTTCGAGCGTGTATTTTTTGAGGATACAATCCATTACGTATACGTCCCGGGTAGATCATTTTCCAATGGATTCGTATAAAAGTTGAGTACGGATAATTGCACATGTCAGTCGTAGATTTTTCTTGCGATGAAGGTGGGTGACAAGAAATCGCACAGAGAGACGTAAATCATCACACATTCGAGAAACGCCTGTCTCCTCACAGCGCTTTATCATTTAAACAAAAATCAACACACAACCTTTTTACGTAACGCTGACGAAAAACTAGTTCGTTGTATGTTTTTAATACACTCAAAGGTAACGTCTCGCTCGAACGGTGTAAAAAAAGTTGGTTAACCAAATACAAAAAGGCTCTGCGTCGCGTCGTTGCAAAAGTAGTAAGTAGTAGTAATTGGAAGGATAAAAGAAAACTATTGGTGCAGCGAGGTGGATTTTTACCTTATATTATCGGATATATATTATTGACTTTATTATCACTAATTATCGAAGGAACGAAATAGAAGGGATAAAATACTATGGAAAGGGCTAAAAAAATGGTTTTAATTTTGATGGAAAAAATCTAGAGAGAATGCATCATCAGCTACGTCAGAATCCGACATCATTCGTTGACATAGAATCAAAAGAAATCGCAGTACCGGAAAATTCGGATAACACCGCGAGCACTAATAATATTAGGTGTAGTAAAAAGAAATCCATTATTTTTCCAATAGATGGCTTTAGTAATTTGTATCTTGTCTACGCGTGATACAGATTACTAAAGCCATCTATTGAAAAAATAATGGATTTCTTTTTACTACACCTAATACAACGCAAACCACCGGAACTCATCTAATACGACTCGATGCGGAGATGAGTCGTATTCTTAATTCCGTCTGGCTGCGTGACGAAAGTGAGAGGTGGAACATGTACCGAGAGGCATTATGGCGATACCTGCGATTTATCCAAGAAACGCGAAGGCAGAAAGACGTACGTAACGAAAACAAAAATGCAGAAGACAATGCTGACACGAGATGCCTCCGATGATAACGAACGATGGCGTTTTTCACGCTCTTACGCAAACATCCGATATACTATCATTACCACATTTCATGAGTAACACCAATATTATTACGAAAAATTTCGAAATTTCGAGCGAGCATAATCATATGATGAAAAGTATTGAAGAAATAATGGAAAGCGTATCGAAAGCATTCACACTTTGAAACATTTATTTTGAAAAGCTGTGCCTGATAGAATTAGTTCGGATGAACATGAAATTGTGATTATAGATGGTAACGTGAAAGATTCGAATATCACTTAATAAATGATGCGATGCACGAGAGAAAAACTGTGAAAGCAGTGGGTAGAAATCAGTTTGCACGATTATTCGTAAGTTAAATATACCTTCTGCACTGGTAAGAAATAAAAGATTATTGTCCACGCACGGTGTTACTGTAAAACTTCGATCTCGTGTGAGTTTCGCGTCGATTATATCGAGAGCACGAAAGAGAAAAACGTAAAAATTACGAACAAGAATTAGACGAGGAAAATTCGTTGATTTTTTTCTTGTACACAAAAAACTGTTATATTTTTAAAAAAGGAAAAAAATCGGTTATTCGGTTGAAAAAACTAAGATAACATTGATGTTTGAAAAACTACACTATGATCCGTCGCATTATGCGGACTATTTGGCGGTGGATAATCTAACTCGTGCAGTTAAACCGAATTTCTCATGGGCAGAAGTCATACACTGGTTCGCAAAATCGCGTACACATTGCACTGGCCATTGCACAGAAAATTTTCGCATTTCGATTGCATTACAGCATAACAAACATTGATGATGTGTGGGAGGCAGATTTGATCGAACTTCGAAATCTAAAAAGTTACAATGACGGCTATTCTTATCTGTTAGTAATTATCGATGTACTAAGTAAAAGTACGTCTGGGTAGAAATTATGTTTTACCATTATGTGACAAAAAACGAGTAATAGCGTAATAAAAACTTTTCAATGTGTACTTATGAAAAGCGAAGGACGAGTACCCGTATACTTACAAATGGATAAGGGTAAAGAATTTGTCGCGCAACTAATGCAGAAATTTCTTAAAGAAAACGACATTCGTTTTCGAGTAACGCGCAATCCAGACATTAAAGCCGTTATCATCGAGCGCTTCAACAGAACACTGAAGGAGCGAATGTAGCGTTATTTCATACATAAAAATACGCGACGCTACATCGATGTTTTAGAGCACATTGTACGCGCTTATACGCGTCATTCGTCCACGAGAATGCAGCCTGCGGTAGTAACGCACGTATCGTTCGTGAAAATATAGCACGTCGTTGGAAAGACGAAATGTTAAAGAAACGGAAGGGAAAGATTAAATATCGCGCCGAAGATCTTGTTCATATCAATAGAGTGAAAGGTGCTTTCAAGAAAAGTTACGAGGCTAAGCGGAACGAGGAAATATTTCAACAAATTTACCGTGTTCTCGATTGGCGAAATCTTTACGTGTACAAACTGCGAGATTTAGCAGACAAATTCATAGATATAAACTTTTCCGATAATCTTCTACGAATACTAGGTTTCTCAGTAGCAATTTCCAGTAAGCATTAATTTTATTTCAAGTTTATGATACGTAAACCTAATTCCAATGAAACTGAAGAGAAAACTTTTCTTATTCACGGATTCAATAAGAAGACGGGATAATGATATACAGTCGATTACTGAAATAGCGAACCATATAGTTTGTGGCGAGCTATCCCCGATAAAATGTTCGTATATTGTGATATTTGTGCACTTTATATAACAGGTTATGTGTGTACTCTTCTTCTCAGAATAGTACTGATCGAGATACGCAGTCATAATTACGCATTTGGTGCAAATTTGGTGAAGCATTTCTCATTTCCAAATTATATTCTATTGCAACGAACGAATTTCAGAACGATCGAAATAGATATAAGAGATCATCTCAATAAATAAAATTCCATTCGAATTCGGTACGCTAACAGTGACACTGCACTTTAAACGTAAGCAATAACTTTCTTTCGTGTACGCGAGTGTGTCGATAGTGCCAGTCTATAGTTAGAAACTCGCGATAGAATATGAGGAGTATTTTATTTGACGCGCGCGACACTGATAGCCGAAGTGGAATTCCACTCGTGTTTTCATCGGTTCACTCTATTAACGCGAACATAGAATCGGAAGCTTTCTCGGCGGACTATTTAGAAAAATATTATCTTACTTAAATAAAGGTGCGTGTGCTGTTGGAAAAGAAGCTTTACGCACAGAAATTAACGTGATAGAAGATGTCAAAAATAATATGCCGTTAAAGGAAGCGGTCAAAAGTCGGCTCGCGGAATCGAGGGGTAATCTGAAAAGAAAAATCAAAGAAAAAATAAGTTTCCTGATAAGGAGATTAGGATATAAAACATCCGCAAAATCCGCGGCGCTTCAGTTTCCACTTTGTGGTCGAGATAGACATAACGTGCATTGTAAGCAACATCGGGCGGACAAAAGAAAATTATCGAGAAGTACCACAGGGAAGAAGAGCAAAAAAGTGACAAAGAATAAAAAGAAAATTCGTGCTGCAGGAAGAAAAACTAAAAAACCATCCGTATCGAGTCAAGAAACGCGATGTATCCGATATATTCTTTTAATTGAGATAGGAATTCGTGACTGGAAAAAAAGCATGTCCTATCTTCATACCCATTCAAGCGAATGTATTAGGTGTTGGAATTAATTCGTAGCGTTTTTAATGAAAGAATGTTATTTATTTCACATGAGCATTAAAAAATACATTAATGAAAGTACTTCCCATCACTTGTAAAACGCTACGAATTAATTCCAACACCTAATATAAAGAGCGAACTCGATCTCTTCTCTCTGCCTCCTACACAAATCAGTATTAAGAGTTCGCAATGAATTTATTACAAACTTGCAACTTTGCTCGTGGACGACTCGTCCACAGAATTGGTCATACCCGGACATGGAGAAGACTATCTGGACCTCACACCATGTTGAGCTTTCGCATATGCGTAGAAGCGAGGAGAGCATATCGGTCGCAAAGACCGACGAAGTGGCAAAAGTAGGACCCATAAATCATTTACTGCATTCCATATTCAACCAAATCGATGTATATTTCAATCAAAAGCTCATATTGCCACTGAACAACACTTATGCGTACCGTGCGTACATCGAGGCGTTATTAAATTATGCTTCACCCGCAAAAACTTTTCACCTAATTTTTTGCTTATGGGACGCGGATATCCCCAATGGACGACACGTTAGATTCAAATCCAAATACAGCGCTCGAAAGACACGCGCAATACATTCAAGGAAATCATGAGCTAGATCTCATTGGTCACCTTCACTGCGACGTTTTTAATCAAAATAAATTTTTAATTAACGGAGTGAAAGTTAGAATGACAATCGTACGCTCGAAAGATTCATTTTGCCTTATAAAGAGTAAAATGATATCAAAAACACGCATTCTTGACGTCAATCTACTCGTAAGAAGAGTAAAAACAAACCCGCGTGTGCTAATCGCACACGTTAGAATGCTGAATAAAACTATCGCTATGTATCCTCTTATGAGAGTCGAAGTTAAAACATTAACGATACATGCCGGCTTCGTGGGTCGATAATGCAACATTCGCTTCGGACAGCGACCGAAACGAATAATAGTCATATATCAGCTTTGTCAACACAAGGTGTTTAATGGCAATAGAAAATTGAATCCGTTTAATTTAAAAAATTATGGAATAAATTTCTTTTTGCTGTATGTCGATGGCATGCAAATTTCCAGTAGTCCGTTACAGCCAAATTTTTCGAAAGACGAGTCGCTCTGACTTGAAGCGTGTCACACATTATTCTTGGGAACCGGCATTCACTTTCTGAACGGAGGTATTATAATTCTATCAGTAGAGACGATTACGCCAACGGCTACACTCTTCGCTGCTACACACTCGCTTTTGATCTTACTCCAGATCTATCCGCTAATTGCGCAGGACATTGGAATCTCATGAAACACGGAAGCTTACGATTAGAAGTGAGATTCGAAAAAGCTTTCCGTAATTATTAATTATATCGTCTATGTCGAGTTTGATAACGTTTTGACTCTTCGCATCAAGTCATTGTCGACTTGTCCGATTAGTCCTTTGGCTTCCGCGAGAAAATTATTTTCCCCCACTACACATTTTTTTTCTCATCTAATTGAAGAAGATGACGAAAAAACTTCAGTCTTGCTCCGACGTCAACATGACGTAAAAAGAGTAGCGAAAATTCGAATATCATGATGGATATAGTCATTGACATATATTTTCGCAATGTCGAAAAAAATTTTATTCCGAGAAAGAAGTTACGGTTCTAGCGATTAATGCAACAATCACCGGACACTGGATTATGACACCTTATTCATTTGACGATTTACCCGAGAGAGTAAGATGAGAAAACAACTGGCTTACACGAAATTATCACAGAATCGAATTACAGTTCGACGGAGATATCAATCTTAAAAATTTTATGATACATTTGCGAGACATTACACAATACGCATCCTATACTAGAGGATAAGAGAACGTTATCTAAGTACGTTATCTACTCTTCAAAAACGTATATAATCTGGAAGAAATTTCTCCGACTTTCAAAAATCTATCAGATTTCGAAGATCGTGGACAATACTGCACACATCACGGATTTCGAATCAACGTCGAATCACATTGCGCCTTACGCAACGCTTACAAATTGAAACGTTGGCTAACTACACGAAATAGCAGCAATTCAAGTTACGATAACCTTCCCTCAGAAAATTGGAGCAAGAGTAACGTCGAGAGCGAAAAAACAGACAGCGAGAATTTTTCAATTCAATTTAAAAATCAGAAACATGGTATCATCCGCAACATTAAAGTGGAAGAAAAATGTCGTGACAGAAAAGGCGAACCAGAGTGAGGACAAAGCGACAGACGAAGAGAAAAAAGGTCTTCCAAAATTCGACTCGTCAACTGATAGAAATAAAGCTAACACTAACGTCTCACAAACGTCGAGCATTTTTGGGAATTCCATATCGCACACGCCGGCAAAAGAGCATTTTGAATTTACACAAAACCTCTCACGCTCTCCGATGACGAGAAATGAATTCGCTGAAAGTTTTAAACGCATTACATCATCTCAATATCCGACATGCGAAGGTCTGCCGATCGACTGTCGAGAGTGTGGACGAGGTTGACTGCTATTGTCGGTTGATAACACAGACAATTACGATCGACCTAGCCAACACTGGCCTTCTACATCGACAAACACGAAATAGGATCGTATTTCGATAGCTTGCTGCCCTTAGATCCAAGATTCCTTTTACGACTTCGACAAAACTCCATGTATTGCTGGAATACGATAACACTACAAGGAATACTTTCTCAAACTTGTGCACAATACTGCTGTATATTTTCTGTGTATTTCTACATTTTATGTATAGCAGCTATAATCTTAACCAGTTTCTTCTGTTTACCTCTGATTGTAAGCGAAATGACCAATCGTACTTCATAAAATTTTTCTTTATTGTAAACATAAATTCATAAATTCTCATGCTGTATTTCGTTATATTCAAACGAGTACTCTTTTAAGAAAGTAAAATAACTATTTCATGTAATATCTTTTTTAAATAAACATTTTAAACTTGTAAATGCTTGTAAACTTGTAAACTTGCTTGTTTCTTGCTCCTATCTCCATCCTTATTTATAATAAATATATTTTTTCTCATATTGCAGACTTAGATAATTGCATTAAATACATAAAATATAGAAAGAATTTTTTTAGAGTAATACTCGAAAACGTCGCGCCAGTTGAATATGTTCGTCCCTGTTTTATCTCCTCCTTTTCTTCCGAATAAAAGTAAGAGTCCTCCTAGAATCGAAAATTTTTAAAAGATCTTATAAGTAAAAAATACTCACTATAACGCCAACATGTCGAAGACATTGTGTCGCGCCAATAAAAAAAAATGATCGTGATAAAACCGTTCGCTATTCATGCCCGATGTTCGTACTTTGCCATCATAAAAAAAAAACGTTACAGTCTTAATCTCTACTCACCATTTTTTCTGACTTTACCCGCCATTTTGTCAGATGTCCTCTACCACTCCCTTCTCCAATCACTTCGTGAGTAGGTACGGTGCGAACCAATCAGATCTTTATCAAGTATAAGGCGAATCAATTAGAACACACCATTTAATTATTCTATTACTCCCACATTTCACTCCTTGACCAATCAGAGCGCGCCTTTTTTCCAGACAGACCGGTCTAGGCCACGCTCACGGCGCCGGAGGGAGGGAGTTTGTTTTGACGCCCCATGGCTGCCCATATACTACTTATATGAAATTATTAAAACTATTAGTTAAAAATTAAAATAATATAATAGGTAGTATAAAAGAAGGGCAAAGAGCCAATAACGTACAAAGAATTTTAATTTAAATAAGCAAAATTAATACAAAACAATTAAAATAAACAAACGTTTCGACTCCAATCGAGTCATTTTCAATGCAATCTTACAATAATATAAACATCGTTCTAAATTAAAAATCCGTACATGGTCTTACAATTCCTTAATATAAAATTTTTTCTTTCTGAGTAATACGTTGCGAGTCATTTTTATCAAGAATTAACAAAGTCATAAGAAAATTCTGGAAAAGTAACCATGAACAAAAAGAATTAATATTAATTACATAAAAATTAGTAATATGATAATGTACTTTAGTAAATCTGTTAAGAGTCCAATAATACACAACGAGAAAAAAATATAGACTGTAGTCCATTTCGTAGTACAATATAATAATCTTTTTATTTTATAAGTTATTTATTTTATAAGCAATTCGCAAAGGTAACAAGTATCTGACTTACATGATGTCAAATAACGAAATGTCAAGCAGAAAAACATTATTGAGAATGAAAAACGGAAAAATAGGGGAAAAAAAGAGAGAAGATGTTAGGAAGGAGAAAGAGAATGTATTGAGTCATCTAAAAAGTATCCGCAGTTTTTTGTCACTAGATGTGTGTTGATGGTCATATATCTAGTGACAAAGTACCGCGGACACTTTTTAGATGACCCAATATAATGTCAGAATACAATTCCGGCAAAGACTCCGTATCATTTTGTTTATTTATCCCATGCTTCTGTTTTTTAATGTGGACCATTTCAGATATCAACCTTTTATTATATGAAGGCTTTACATCTAATATTTCCACTTTATCCCATTTAAAGTTATTATTCTCCTTAATACGATGGTTGGAAATCACTGATGGAGATTTTGAACTTATATTGATATCAGAAACATGTTCATGTAATCTGGTCTTTAATTGTCTTTTAGTTTGGCCAACATAACTGACATCACAGTCACAAGATATTCTGTAGACCACATTTTGATTCTGAACGTGTTCTAAATCATCCTTTCCTCTCTTTATGAAACTTTTTAATGTGTTAGGAATAGTAAAAGCCAATTTACAATTAAACATATTAACAATAGGTATAAATCTTTCGGATATCGGATATTAATATATGGAATCGTAAAAAATCTTTCAGTGTCATCCTTATTCTTATTCAAATTATTAATCTTATTAATATGATATTTGATTCTATTATGAATAGTCGAAAAAATAAAACGTAACGAATACCCATTCTGTAAAAAAATCTTATCCACAACTTCATAAATTACACCTCTTTTATGACAAAGTGGATGGTGTGAATGGAAATTAAGAAATCTACCGAAAAAAGTTGCTTTACGATATATATCAAAAATAAGATTCCGTTCTTCAATAATCAACATCGTATCTAAAAAACTTATTTTTCCATCAAGGCCAATCTTCATGTGAACTGCAATCTAGTGTGCAACGAATTAAAAATATCCAAAATATCATCAACACTCTCAGACGGAGCAGCTAAGATAATATCATCAACGTATCGATAATAAAATAGCAGTCGACAAGGCAGCATTCTGATAGCCATTTTTTCAAAGTCCTGCATAACCATATTTGCAACAACAGATGACTAGGGTGAATTCATGGGAGTCCCAAATATTTGCTTATATATTTTTTTATTAAAAATAAAAACCGTAGAATTTAAAATCATCCGAAAGGCAATCAAAAATTCGTCCAAAGGAATTTTAATCTTCTTGGATATAGCATCCCACCTTCCAACACTATCAGATGCCAAATCTATAGGTATATTAGTAAATAGAGATACCACATCCAAGGAAACATATAATCTGGTTCCAGTTTAACATTCTTAAGTTCATAAATTAAGTCAAAACTATTTTTTATAAAACTAGGAGTCTCTGATATAGAATCTATAATGATGTTATGCAGAAACAATGATAGGTTATATAATGGGCTATTTATGGGTTATTGGCTCTTTGCCCTTCTTTTATACTACCTATTGTTATAAGTACAGAGCCTTTTTATTATTTTTAATATAAAATAATATAATTATAAATTTATAAAACTATTAGTCAAAAAGTTAAAGATTAAAGTATAAATTTATATTGTGATTGCTGTGACAGTCTGATACTAATATGTTTCAATATATAAAACATGATCTTAGCACTGCAAAGTCATAATTGTTTATTATCGGTACGCTTTATGAAGTTCTTCCATATCTATCTGCAAATTAAGGCTGTTTTTCTGTTTTTAATATTTAACATTTCTGAGATTAGGCATTTATTATAGCCGGTTCTTCGTCTAGAATTATGATGTCCCAATCAAATTCGTGTCTCTATTGCAACCTGTGTTCGGTTATCACAGAGTGGATAGACGTATTCCACCTGATATGGTTGCGATGTTCGGCAATTCTCATTTTTAATTGTCTACTCGTTTGTCCCATATATGTAATATCATAGTCTAAGCAATTGATCTTGTAAACATCTTGGCAGAGCGGGAGCGAGGGTCTTTTTGACTTTGATAAATTTTTGTAATTTATTGGTGCTATGAAATCTCTTTAGAGTATTTACTAATAAATTGTTTAAATTTCTCAGTAATAGAAGGATGTATGAAACTGCAAACCATGAAGTTTTACCAGGATCATATTATTTGAGTGGACTCGAGATTCCATTTCTTATTTCATGAGATTATGAATTCTCTTCTTGACGATAATTAAAGATGAAATCGAGCGGATATATTATAATTCTAGACGATTCTTGCTGCTGGCAGAGTATACGTACGCTATAAGCATACGTACACTACGCCAATCAAGCAGCGTAGTATGCAGTACTGTCACAAGATGAATTTCCATAAGGAAAAAATGACGCCGATCCCTATAAAGAGGCATATATAAATGAAATCCGTCACTTATTCTCAGTTCGATCGGAGTGTGCTTATAGAGTCTCCGAAAGTGCTTTTTTTTAAATAGAGTTATTATTAAACAATGTTAAGAATTTTTATTTTAGACCACATATGTAACAAACACAATTAATACTAGAAAAATGCCTATTATGGTCGAAGCTGGATCTTCATTGCTTTAAATAATTCAATCTTGAATTACTAATATACACTATATATGTACTTGCACATATATCATTTTTATTATAGTCTTTTTAGAACTGCACACGCTGAATTGTTTTTCTGGACTATAAACGCAATTAAAACTACTCTAATAATCGCGAGTTAAATTTAATAATTTGATGCTACCATCAAGCATCATATTATAAAGATGTTAATAAATTTATTGCGAAAATATTACCTCGGCCGAGACTTGAATCCGGATCTCTTGTATTCCATACGAGCGCCCTTAGACCTTAGAGTTATTATTAGTTAATTTGTGTGATGCATACTTGTTTCCTGAATTTGTATCTTGTCGAAACGCGCATATTATACCATTGTAGAAAAGTATATAAAAGTATTATAGCAGTAGTAGTGTTCAGTAATATTTTTCTACTAAGGGATAACAGTAAGATTCAATAGAGTAATGAGATTGTTTGCTGATCTGTACCTAGATTATATCTTAATAGAGCATCGTGAAAATTCTCTATCAATCGGTCGTTCAACCGATTGCGAGCAATTTCGTTTTCACCCTATGATGTTACATCGAATTCACATAAGATACGGATATATTTTTCATATGAATATTTCACTGCGTCTTTTATACCGTTTAATGACTTAATTGTAACTATTAGGTGTTGGAATTAATTCGTAGCGTTTTACAAGTGATGGGAAGTACTTTCATTAATGTATTTTTTAATGCTCATGTGAAATAAATAACATTCTTTCATTAAAAAACGCTACGAATTAATTCCAACACCTAATATTTAAAATACACCTGATTTTTTTACTGCGTTTTTGCTCACTGAATTTATAACATCTGATAATGACACAATTACGATGCCGAAACATGTAATACAATGTAATACAATGTATGTAAGGTTCATACCAAATTTATATTTCATATCGATTCATTAAAATGTTAAAACTTTAAACAATTATTACATACGTCTATGTTTGAATTTGACTCTAATTTGTCCTTCTATTTTTTTGATATTTTTATTATTTGAAAGAGTCCTTTAATTTAATTTTATTTATAATTATTTAATAGTTATTAGTAAAAATTACACCATTTTAAAGAATTTAAAAAATGTATTAAATTGATATTTTTAATGTTATTTTCAAAATTATTCCGTATTAAATGGATACTGTAATGTCCAATTTGTCGGGACATTGCAGATCGATATAAATCTCCGAATCTACTGAACGGAAACAAAAATCCTTTTATAGGATTAAAGTAAACGAAAAATTGGGAGGTGCTGTAGTAGACTTTAATCAATTTTGGCTCTCTTCAAATTTCGTACAAAATGAAAATATATTTTTTGAGGTCAATTATTAGGTAAATTATTAGATATTTATATAAAAGATTTGATATCAATAATTGACGCTGAACTTAAACAACTATAGAACACAAACTATAGAACTTAAGGCTTTGATTCCTGAGGGTCCTATAATATACTATATTGTTTATTTACGTCACCTAAAGAGATGTTGTTCCTTCAATATATATGTCAATTATTGCGAAGAATATTACTAAGGCCTCGATAGTCTAAAGGCTTAGGACGTACGCACGGAATGCAAGAGATTCGGGTTCGACTCCCGGCCGAGGTAATATTTTTCGCAATAAGAATTAATTATTTACAGATTTTAATATGTCATTCAACATTATTAAGATCGTTTCGAAAATGCGAATCAAAAATTTGTTAAATTGCTAATCAATTTAACTCGTGATGCGATAATTTAATAGAGTTAGCGTTTTCAAGACCGAAAAATCATTTTGGCGCGCGTTTCTACATATACGTAGTGTATAAATTCACACAAGAATCATACAAGCATTTAAGATTCAGCTAGACTGTTTAAGACTTTGATTTCTATAGTTTGTGAATAAAAGATAATTTAAAAGAAATAATAAACGTAATAAATTTAATTTGAACTTTACATTAAATAATAATAAAGCTTACTATTTATTTCTTTTTTATAATGTATGTCTTACAAATCTAAATTTATTTTTCTTAGACTTAAATTTAATAGCATCACGTTCATAATTTACACGACTCTATAACTCAATCGCATATATACACACGTTAGATGTGACTATGTGCCTTCCAACAAGCGACACGATGCGACATAGGGATGTCACCTTTGTTTAACATTGGCAAACAACAAGGATGTAACGACTCATTGGGTTACACCGTGTCATTTGTGTCGCTTGTTATATAATATAATACTTTAACTCTCATTGGGAATGCTTCTTATTTTTCTTATTTTCCTAAATATTTATGTTTTTTAATATATTTCTAATTTTTCTTATAAATACGCTTCTTATTTATGTTATTTTTCTAAGTGTTACATTCTTATTTTTCTAAATATATCGAGATCTAGCAGCGCCAAATGTTTTTACATGAAAATTTTTTATATTTAAATTAAATTTTTTTATACAATTTAATTATTTAATTTTTTGTGGTACTTAAATTGAGCAAGGTAACGCAATTTTATAATAATGTTTTGTATAATGTTTTCAAGAGAAGAATTAAATAACCACTACTTTGTTGGAAGAGAAAAAAAAATTTGTCTTCGAACAAATTATGATATAATAATTTCATTTAAAAAGAATTTAAACTATTTAGATTGGAATAGGAATCGTTCAATAAAATATACATATACTTAGGTTTCATTGTATAAAAATTAAAGATAGTATCATTTGAATTAAGTAAATAATAAAGTAATATCATATGGATTATACTTTTTATTTTTATACTTTTTACATTATATAGTAGAATTTAACTTGACGTCATAGTTGTTGATATCAAATCTTTTGTACAATATCTTATATACATATCTTTAGATTAATATTCATTATTTATTTAATTTGGTATGGTAAAGATACAAAATGAACTATAGTATTTATGAATATAAAGAAAGTATTTACAATATTAATAGTAAAAATATCAAAATATTAATTAAATTAAAATATCTCACCACCATTTCGTCTTATAATAGTGATATAAAAATATCAAAATAAATATCAAGACAATGGTCATATGTTCTTTGCTGTATATAAAAATTTGACAATGAATTAACAGAATATAACTTGGCGCCAATTGTTGATATCAAATCTTTTATACGAATCATACTCATCTTTTACACAAATGATACATATCATTAAGTTTAACTAATTTTATGATATAATGATTTTTATGTAATAAATTTTAAAGGGAAATAAAGCTATTATAATTTGGGTTGGAATAAAGAGACCATTGATGAAAATATTACTGAAGAAATGGGAAACAAGTTAAAAGCAAAAGGGCTACGAGCCAACAACTGTGACTTATAATAATTGATAGATAAGTAAAAGTCTTAATAAATTAATTATAAAATTTAATAACATGCCGGCTAACAACAACAACACGTTTCGATCACGATGGGATCATTATTAATGTTTACAAAATATGTCTAAACGGTAAAAAACGTAATATAAAGTCGATCCAAGATTAAACATGTACTTCGCATTGAATAACTTATTGAATAATATAATATATATTGATATTGAATAATATAATATAAGTATTGGTATCAATAAAATTAAGAAGGATCTTCGTCTTGTTAATTGAACGAAACAGTAACACAAAAAGAATACATATAATAGAATTCGTCGGAGAAGTAAAAACTTATACTGTGTATGGCAAATGAAAATACACTTCGTAATATCAAAACTGTTGATATCAATAATTAAAGAATCTTCGTCTTGTTAGAAAAATTGTACAGCAAAAGAACGTCGATGTATGATTATATATCCAGAACAAAAAATAACGCATTACAGCTATAACAATAATGTAAGATTATAAGAATGACAGAAATTTGATAAAAACAATACAAAATATATAATATAATAATAATATATGATATAAGTGAAAGTAAAAAATGTATAAATCTATCAGTTCAATTAAAATTGAATAAGAAAAATACCTTTCATAATTGTAGTTGAGAGTTCAATCCAAAAAAATTAAATAATATGAATAAAGTGCAATAGAGAACGCGATGAGAGAAAGATCAATGTCTCTTATCTTCGACGTAGTTAGAACAACAAAATAAAATTTTCAAACTATTTTAATAAATTTTTAATAAATGACGAGCGACGGCTGATGGAGGTCACTCAGGACCTTAACAACATATGTCAAGGTCAATCAAGGTCATCGGAACTGTCTCTCCTATTCGGCATATTTACCAAATGTTTTTATAAATAACGATTAATATCCATAGGATAAGTAGCTTGTCCTATGAAATTGCTGTCGCCAAACATATCTTCGTCTTGTACTAAAAATATAAGAGCAAAATATGGATTAAATATTTCAAATTCACATGTTTCATTCCACATTGGATTAATAAAAGATGGGACCATATTTCTATGAAGACAAACATTTCTAAAGAAGAATTTATTATTGCAGTCAATTTTATATTAAATTTAATCTTTTTTTCGTTCAATCAAAAAATTTATAAACAAGTATTTGGCACTCCGATAGGTCATGATCCACAATTGCAGACATTGTAATGCAAGATCTTGAAGAGATGGCGATCATAAAATTACAAATACCACCACTGTTTTATTTCCAATATGTTGATCCTTCTTGCACTTCAATCTAACATGATCAATAGTACATTGAACACTTTCAATTCTCTACGCGCAAGAATACAGTTTACTATGGAGTATGGTGTTAACGATAGAATGTGTTTTCTTGATACAACAATTATTATTGACAATCAGAGAATCATTTTTTATGCATATCACAAAGCTATCTTTTCTGACAGGTTTCTCATTTTCTATTTGAATTACTCTCTCTGTCACAAAGGAGATACAATTATCAGTTTTTTAGACAAAATATTCTATCTGGCACATCCTCGCTTTCAACAAAAAAATTTGATCGACGCAATTCACACTTTTCTTGAAAATGGTTACCCTCTCTCCTTTATTTTTTCCACAATAGAACAAAGATTAAAATTTCATACATTGAATAAGAATACTACACATAATTTACAAATCAAAGAAAAATATTTTACAATTCCTTATGTATATTCTATCTCAAGAAAGTTTTCTACATATGTCTAACATGTTTTATTGTAAACTAGCTTTCACCATAACCAATACTTTAAAAAATTTTTAAGAGAGATAAAGATAAGTTGGAATTGCTTTCGAATCAAAATGTTGTATATAAGATCTCATGTGATGATTATGACGTCAGCTATGTTGGCTAAACTAAGAGAAAACTAAGTACTAGATTACGTGAATACATTTCGGATATTAACAAAAAAACAAAAATACAAAAAACAGGTTTTTCATCTATTATATCCGATCATCGCGTTAATTTTAATCATAATTTTAAATGGAATGATGTGAGGATTTTAGACAGTGAATCTTCTTATAACGAAAGATTGATATCTGAAATGATTCACATTAAAAGATAGAGACGAGGTGTAAATAAACAAAATGATACTGAATCATTGTCAGGATCTTACTCACAAATCATACAATCCCTTTCTCCCTCATAATTATCTTTCCTTCTTCTCTATATCCCCCCTTTCTATGTTCTTTCTACCTATCCCTCTCTCTTTATTCTTATTTCCCACTATTTTTTAACATCAACTTTACTTCTCTTCTCTAAAAGTCATTTTAAATTATTTATTTTGTCTAACAACATCGAAGATAAGAGACATTGATTTTTCATCGCAATGTCTATTGCACTTTATTTATATTATTAGGTGTTGGAATTAATTCGTAGCGTTTTACAAGTGATGGGAAGTACTTTCATTAATGTATTTTTTAATGCTCATGTGAAATAAATAACATTCTTTCATTAAAAAACGCTACGAATTAATTCCAACACCTAATATTTTAATTTTTTTGGACTGAACTCTCAATTACAATTATGAAAGGTATTTTTCTTATTCAATTTTAATTGAACTGATAGATTTGTACATTTTTTTACTTTCACTTATATCAATTTTGTATTATTCTTATCAAATTTTTGTCATTCTTATAATCTTACATTAATATTATAGCTGTAATGCATTATTTTTCGTTCTGGACACTAATATATAATCACCGACGTTCTTTTGCTGTACAATTTTTCTAACAAGATGAAGATTCTTTAATTATTGATATCAACAGTTTGATGTCTTGACATTGAGAAGTGTATTTTTATTTGCCATCGACACAGTATAAGTTTTTACTTTTCCGACGGATTCTATTGTATGTATTTTTTTTGCGTTACTGTTCTGTTCAACTAACAAGAAGATCCTTCTTAATTTTATTGATACCAACAATTATATAGTTATTCAATGCGAAGTACATGTTTAATTTTTGATCGACTTTATGTTTTTTTTTTTATCGTTTAGACATATTTTGTAAACATTGATAATCCTATCGTGTTGTCAAAACGTCAAAACGTGTTGTTGTTGTTAGCCGGCATGTTATTAAATTTCATAATTAATTTATAATATTAAGACTTTTACTTATCTACCAATTTTTATAGGTCAAAGTTGTTGACTTGTAGCCCTTTTGCATTTAACTTGTTTTTAAATGGAATTTAATTTGGCGGCAATCGTTGATGTCAAATCTTTTATAAAAATGATACATATATCACTACAATTAATTAAATTAAAAAATCCCATCAATTCAAATCACTCCTATTGTCTTATAATAGCTTTGGGCAGTGATTTGATGCCCTGTGCGTTTCGATTCGCGATCTACCGTTCCGAGTTCGACGAATTTTTCCGAGTTTTAGCGACACCCTACATAATGTCAGCTTGTTTCTATAAGGTTTGAGGCTATCTAAACACTTGATAGTCTCAGAATTATGAATGAGTCAATAAGCTTTTTAGCTTACCAGGGAGGATACCGATTAGGTTGAAAGCTCGGCGCCCTGCTTCTAGGCCTGGGGTCGAGTTGCTGAGCGATTCTTGTAGAGCGTCCCCGGGAAGCGTCCCGTTGGCACCTAAAGCGCTGGCCGATCAGTGTCGCGCGTGTAGGCGACGCAAACTGGGAGTAGCTACTACGACGATCCGACCGATGATCTAGATTGGTATTACGGGGCTGTGGCAATTGCCCGCACCCAGTCATGAGTAGGATTCGCGGTGGCAATGGTTGATAGCTACATGCTGGCTAGAGACCTTTGGCCCCAACACGTGAGCTGCGTATCATGAGAACCTGCTTAGCTGGTAAAACGTGGATAGTCCCTCGCAACCAATGAGTTGGGACTCACATCCCGCGAGCGCACTGGGAATCTCGGCATAGCCGTGACGCATTGATCGGACGTATTCCAATCCCACGTCCATGGAGGCCGTGTGAGCTTAAATGCAAGTATCGCACATAAAACTCTTCTCTCTTCTGTCTTATAATAGTAATATAAAAATACCAAAATCAATATCAAGATGATGATCATCTGCAAACTGTTGCATATTCTTTACTATATAGTAAAAAATTAACAAAAAAACATTAACAGAATTTAACTTGGCTATATTTTTTAATATTATATGGATCAGTTTCACCAATTTGATTAAGCCAAATTAATTAACCAAAACTAACTTCGTTAATCTATCAACCAAAAGTGATCAATTCTAAACAGCAAATGCAATTAGTCAGTTCCACGGCCAATTAAGTAATTGGTGTTGATGAAACCGGCCTAAATGATTTTTTACGAAAAATACACACTCTTAGCGCTTTTTTTATCTTTGTTTAAAAAGGTAATTTTATATAAAGTTCTACTAAACAGCACGATTAATCAGTTCCACGACCAATTAAGTAACTAGCGTTGGTGAAATCGGCTCAAATGATGTTTTACGAAAAGTACACACTCTTAATGCTTTTTTTATCTTTTTTTAAAAAGTTTGTATAAATAACATGAAACAGTACCATTTGTATTTTACTTTTTAATTTGATAGAATTTAACTTGATTAATTAAAATTGTAGCATCTGGGTTTTAATTTTTGATTTGATGCATTAATTTTTTTCGAAGTAATAATTTTTAACAGAGAATTAAAGTTACCATTACTTGAATTGAAATAAGAAGACCTTTAATAAAAATATCCTTGAAAAAAAATTAAAATTACTATATTAATTTGGTTGAATACTTAGGTTTTATTCGAGAAGTACTTCTTTTGTTAAACGAATAAATTGCTTTGTCATTATTTCTTAGCTTAGCAAACAAATATCAGTGTATAATTACATTTCCGTTCGATATCCTTTTGTTAAATGTTAATTATAAACAAATATAGATAAATCACTTTTTCATTACTATTTCTTAGCTTTGTTAACAATTACTAGTGTGTGATTTCGTTTCTATCTGATCTCCTTTTGTTAAATATGAAGTTATAAACAAATGGAAATCGAGATAAATTACTTTGTTATTATTATTTCCTAACTTAATTAACAAATACAAGTGTAATTTCGTTTTCCTCCGGTCTCCTTTGTTAAATATTAATTATAAACGAATAGAGATAAATCGCTTTTTTTATTATAATTTTCTAGCTTAGTTATCAAATATCAGCGTATAATTTCATTTTCATCTGATCTCTTTTTGTTAAATATTATGTTATAAACAAATGAAGATTGTTATCGAATAAATTACCTTGCTATTATCATTTCCTAGCATATTATTAGTTAACAAATACCAGCATATAATTTCGTTTTTCTTCTTTCGTTGAATATTAAGTTATAAACAAATAGAGATTGAAGTCGAATAAATCGCTTTGTCATCATCTTCTGGCTTATTTAACAAATGTAGTGTATAATTTCGTTTTTGTTCGATCTCCTTTTATTAAATAATAAGTTATAATCAAATAATAATCGAGATCGGTTAAATTACTTTGTCGTTATCATTTTTTAACTTAGTTAACGAATACCAGTGTGTAATTTCATTTCCCTTCGATCTTCTTTTGTTAAATATTATAAACAAATAGAGATAAATCGCTTTTTTTATTACCATTTCCTAGCTTAGTTATCAAATATCAGCGTATAATTTCATCCGATCTTCTTTTGTTAAATATTAAATTATAAACAAATGGAAATCGTAATTGAATAAATTGCTTTGTCATTATCATTTCCTAGCTTAGTTAACAAATACCAGCATACATATACCATAATTTCGTTGTCATCTGATTTCCTTTAGTTAAATATTATAATAATTTTAAACATTTAGAGGTAAATTGCTTTTTCATTATCATTTCTTAACTTAGTTAACAAATAACAGTGTATAATTTCGTTGTCATCTGATTTCCTTTTGTTAAATATTATAAGTTATAAACAAATAGATTTCGATAACCAATAAATCGCTTTTTTATTATATATTATATTCTAACTTACAATTAGTTAACAACTAGCAGGTTAAACTCAATAACCGTTATGTGTGTCAATAGTGCCAACGCTGATCTGTTAGTTAAATCAAAAGCTTTATTATCAAAAAATAAACCGTACATTTCTACTCTGGTCAACAACATTAATAATGATAAAAAAATCAAAGATTTTGATTTTGCATCGCAATATCTCCGCTCGTAGGGCACGTAGAGAAAAAATAAAAACACTTTCATTACATAATCCGAGCGGATGCAATCGATTGAACATACTTAGAACTTGATCGGTTCAGTCCTTATTGAGATCCAATAAGATCCCTCGATCCCTCACAACTCGCCGGCTTGCGTAAAGTAGCCACGGCAGTGTCGCTGCGTTTCCCTTGTAGAAAAGTACTACTGAATCTTAGGAGTATTTTGAGGCACTACTGCACTACAGCACTAGTGTAGAAGTGTTCAGTAGTGCTGAAATCTTCTATATATCCGGATTTCGGCAAGAAACAAAATGCAGGAAACGAATATGCATCACAGAAACTAACTATTAATTACTCTATTAAAAAAACCGCTTTCCGAGACTCTATGAGCACACTCTGATTGAACTAAGAGTAAGTGATTTTATTTACATATGTCTTTTTATAAGAATCTGCGTCTTCTGCTTACGGAAAACGAATCCATTTTATGGCGATACTTCTTCTTCTTTTTCTTATTATGTCCCTAGTTGATTTTCCGACCCAATGAAAGAGTCACAGTATTATGTGTTGAGTTTGGATCTCAAATCCTGTGATAATTTCCGCGAGGGATTAGAGGTCTTTTACATTATTGTAAATTTCAAAAATTGATGTCCCCAAAAGTCACCTTCTCTCGCAATCATGAGGTTAGGATCTCTCGCACCAATTTCGCTCAGAGATGAGCGGAATTATATATCGTCACTATATTTCTCAGAGCCAACGTTACTCCTTTGTTTAACAAAGATCGGAGCTCCAAGATCCAGTCGCAGTTGTCGCCACCAAGCTGTAGGGTGAAGTATAATACATCTCGGGCAAAAGACCGTTAAAACGGTATCGCATTTATAATTTATATTTGTATGTTATTAAAGTATAAAAACTTTACTATAAATACTATTTAACTGTTTTTATATTTGCCTCCGCAATAAGATGTAAAAGGAAGGTATAATTTTAACTTTATAAATGTCTTAACATCTTTTCCTACTTTTGTTTTCATATATTTCGGACATGTCCATACTAAATGGTTAATATCTTGGAACTCGTAACACTCGTATTTTGGATCATCCTTAGTTTTAATTTTATAAAGGAAGGAATTAGTAAAGCAATATTCAGTAACTATTCTTATAGCTCTGTCAAAGTCCTCTTTATTAACTTTAACATTTTTGAAAAATTTTATATCAATATATTTCGCTAATTCCATATAATATTTGCCAGCTTTCCGATCAAATGAATTGTAAAAATCAGTTGTTTTTCATAATTAATAGCCAAGGTTGAAATATATTGTTTATAGTCTACTTTATTGTTTATTGAATTATTCAATTTGACAGCCTCCTTAGCCATGAGATCTACAGTTTTATTGTTCTTGATCCCGATATGGGCAGGACACCAAATAAATCTAACATGTATATCAGAAAAGTTTTTCTCAATTGAATATAACTTATTTTGTATATTTCGAATTAAATGGCAAAATTTAGACTTGTTATTTTTACCCATGGATAATGTGGATTAAGATGCATAGATTAAGCAACTCTGCAATATTACAGGAAGGAATGTTATTTCGTAATATAAAATTGAGCGATTCCAAAATGGCCTCTGCTGTAAAAGAACTAGATAATGAGTTCAAAGAGTACCCCTGACCGAAATCCATAGATGGGATCTGAAAAGCTCAACCAACGTAAGTGTCACTATCTGAAACATATATTATCTCGAGCCATCTGTGAAAATTCTGACCTCATTAGGAGAAATGAAAATTATAAACTAGCATTTCTTTTCACGAATGTTTCGAAAAACCATCAGAAAGAAATGCGTATATTTGAGACTCGAGAAGAAAATATGCAAAAAAAATCAAATAGTGTAAAAAGCACGTTTTTCGTTTATAAAAAGAAATATTTGTATGAAAAAAAATCTGTAGAAAAAATATTGGTATTCGAAATAAAATGAGACATGAAACATTAAAATCTATCTATTAGTTCAGTAAAAAAAAAATAAAAACACGAAAAAGGCCTTTTTTTCACTCGTTCTCTGTTCATCAAGATTTAAACGCAAAGCTTTGAAAACGCGAAGCTTTTTTTTTTTCTCATAAAATGTACCCTCGTAATGACGAACAAATCTAGTCCTAAACATGCCTAATTAAATTTTGCAAAAAGCCATTCATTCACTAAAAACCTGTCTGCTGAAAACTTAATTTCTTCATCTTTGAGCAATCGCACAGCAATTTACAGGAGCGATTTTTCTTCTTCAAGAGTTGTACTATCACGTATACTTAATAACAAAACGATTTTTTGCAGTTAAACTATTATAAAACGACTTTAAAAAGTGGGTATCTTTTTTTTCGTAGCAAAAATTGGAAAGTTGAAAAACGCGATTGAGGCAGTATGCTAGGCGGAATGAGAAAAGCCGGCGTGCAATCGAGTGGTTAAGATCAGGCCGCTCGGCGATTTGCACGTATTTGATTTCATGTGAAAATTTGCTAAATTCATATTTTCTCAGCAATAAATTGACGTGAAAACTTGATTTTTTAAAAATCTGAGATAGCTCGACGAGATATAAACAAATAGCTTAACCAAATGTTTCGCAAAGTAATTGAAATTTTTAGTTTTTGCAACATTTTTAGTTTAAACGTGTTTTTTTTAAACACGTTTTTTATCAACCCTGCTTCCCTCATTCGGCCCGGCGCACTGCCTCGCTTATGTTCTTCAACTTTTTAATGATTTTAAACAAACTTTTTCAGTAGCAAAAACTTCGAGAATTTTTTAACAGCAAAAATTCAATTCTTCCTTGACAAATTGGTGCCATACCGAACTCTTAATCTTAAAAACTAGATTTTACACAGAATTTGAAAAAAAAATTGTTATCTCGGCTCCTAATAATCGAAGAATAATCTTTTTTTTTTAAATTCGTATGAAAATGTCAGATTTCGAATGTTTCACACGGCTATTTTGATATGATGCATATTGTTCGAGATACGGCCAACATGTACATAATTTCCATATTTGGCGTTCGTGCGACATACGGATCGAAAGCTTCTAGAAGGATCTCAAGCGTCCTTAGAAGTTTCCAAAACATAAACTCGGCTATCATCTCGTCAATAAAGTCAAAAAACAACAAGCCAAACCGCACGTCGCACGTACGCAAACTTCAACCGCTATAACGGCTAACCAATTCGGATCGGTCGTCGCGCACGCGCGATCGCGTGACGCAAAACGCGTAATTTGCGTTCATTCCAATCAAGAATCCAGATTTAACGGGCGCGCATGACAATAGCGTGCCGCTTGGCCGTTGCGCGCGAAATCGCCAATCGTCACCCGACACAGAGGATCATCTCAAAATTTTCAATGTGTAAAAATCTCATAGGCGAATGCAAAAGGAAGCCTTTGTTCTCAAAGAGTATAAAAGGCAAAACCGATTAGCAATACCTCTCTTAGTTTTTCGAAACTCCTAGTTCTCCGCATCTCTTAGTTCTTCGCAACTCTTAGTTCTCCGCAACTCTTAGTTCTCCGCAACTCTTAGTTCTCCGCAACTCTTAGTTCTCCGCAACTCTTAGTTCTCCGCAACTCCTAGTTCTCCGCAACTGCTAGTTCTCCGCAACTCTTAGTTCTCCGCAACTCTTAGTTCTCCGCAACTCTTAGTTTTTCGAAACTCTTAGTTCTCCGCAACTCTTAGTTCTCCGCAACTCTTAGTTCTCCGCAACTCTTAGTTCTTCGCAACTCTTAGTTCTCCGCAACTCTTAGTTCTCCGCAACTCTTAGTTCTCCGCAACTCTTAGTTCTCCGCAACTCTTAGTTCTCCGCAACTCTTAGTTTTCCGCAACTCTTAGTTCTCCGTAACTCTTAGTTTTCCGCAACCATTAGTTCACCGACTTTCTTAGTTTTCCGCCGCTCTCAGTTTTCCGCCGTTCTAAGTTAACGCATCGCTATTAGTGCACCGCCAAAGAGACGCTCCGCCGCTAGAAAACCGCCGAATGTGATTCGCAAGGAATATTGACAAACGCCGCATCACTTTAAAAATTTCACGTCATCGCTCTCGCTCTGACTCGCTCTCGAACACATATTAACGAAATTATTTCCATTTTTTTATATGGAAATAGATACTCACTTTTTAAAATCGTTTTATAATAGTTTAACTGCAAAAAATCGTTTTATTAAGTGATAGTACAACGCTTGAAAAAGAAAAATCGGCTCTGTAAATTGCTGTGCGACTGCTCAAAGATGAAGAAATTAAGTTTTCCGCAGACAGGTTTTTAGTAAACAAATAGCTTTTTGCAAAAAATTAATGAACATTTCAGGCTTGTTCAGAGTGAAATTTGTTCATCATTACGAGGGCTACATTTTACGAGAATTTCAAAGCTTTGCGTTTAAGTCTCAATGAACACAAAGCGAGTGAAAAAAAAGGCCTTTTTCGATGTGTTTTTATTTTTTTTCTACTGAACTAATAGATCAATTTTAATATTTCCATGTCTCATTTTATAGGTATTTCGAATACGTACATTTTTTATATGGATTTTTTTTCCATACAATCAATATCTTTCATTTTATAAGCGAAAAACGTGTTTTTTTGCAACTATTTGATTTTTTTCGCATATTTTCTTCACAAGTCTCGAGTCTCAATCATACGCATTTCTTTTCTGAGCCTTTCGAGACTTTTGTGAAGAGAAATGCTGGTTATAATTTTTTTCCGGTAAAATTCTACTTCTTCTGAACTATTCTTGCTACTCGAATTTATGAAGGAAAAGTATACTATATAATGCGCATGAAAAATTAAATAAACAATTAAATATCTCATAAACTATTGCATTTTAATATGATTTATACTATTCTGGATTAATGAGAGGGATATACTATTCTTACTTTAATAGTTTCAATTTATTAAAACTTATATATTATTTAGAATGCTCCTCGCCCCTTATTGGGCCGCCGAGCGGCTGAGATTGCCGAGAAAGCGTTTTCGGTCGCTTGAAACAAGCAACTAGTGTGAGAAGGAGCTCGCTGTCTCGTTCACTCTCGGCGCGCCGCAGGCGTGCACACGAGTATGAATGCTTAAGTGTGTGGCTACCGTTTCGCCAAATCGCCGTCTGATTCTGTATCGTCACCGTCAACGCAGAGTTCTTGGTTGAGTAGTCAGGAGCCTTAAGATTTTTTGATATTATTAGTAACTGAGCAAATTTTTTTCGCAATGGACATAGAGTTTAAATTATTTATTGATTGGTCTAATGACTCGACATATACTAGAAAAGGGGCATGTGATTCCTCACTATATCTATTGCCAAATTGAGTTTCTATATATTTATGTTTAAGGTCGGTCTTTAGGAAGCTCTTCGAACTTATATTATTTCCTGTACCTAAGGAAGAAGAAGCCATTGCAGCTTGAAATGAATCCCTAGGAGCACTCATCCTCTCCCTTATATCACTAAATTTAGAACTAATTAAGCCACTTTACTTCCTATTTAATCTATCTTTCTGTTGATTTATGGATCGCTCATTTCCACTCATTTTTTGACCTATTACAAATATCTATCTTGACTAGTTCTTCCAAGTCAAAATTCCTAAGAACAGATCTATCGGATGTGTTGTGTCCCGTAGAATGTAATTAAGATAAATCCATATCATAATCTTTTTCACTAAAATCCTTCTTTTCCATTCTTAATTTTTTATGTTGAGGAGAAATATCATCCCTTTCTTTGCTATCTCTTTTGTTGAGATTGTTTTTCTTACTTATATTATATCTCTTTATACACTATTTATTATATATCACAAGGAAAATTGATTTTTAAATGTTTAAATTATCAATTAATTCTAAATTGTGAACTTTCATAAAATTGTAAATTGTAAATTTTTAATTAAACCTGATTATATTGAAATTATATATAAATTGACTATTATTGATTACTGATTTTAGAATAAAATATTAAAGTTGTTAATATAAGTATTAGACTAATTTTATTAAATATAATTGAAATCCCACATTTATATAATTAGTGTTAAAGAAGTTAATAATAGTTATAAGGCATTAATATAATAATATAGAGAAGAATAAGTTATTAATTTGAGTAAAGATTTATATAATTGTATTAAAGAAATAAAAATTGTTAAAGTAAATCTTTAAATAATTTGTAAAGATAATTACCAGTGTAAGTTTAATAAATTTTTCAACTTGTATTTAAATTACAAGTATATATTTTCTTACCAAGTTACTCTTTATTGATAATATTTAGTATTTTATAAAATTGAAATAATAAATTAACTTTTTTTTTATTATTCATATGTATAAGTTTGATCAATTACTACTATTAGTCCAAAATAATCTAATTATTTAATTTAACAAGTTTTTCAATGTATCAAAATTCAATATAAAATACAAATATGTTATTTAAATGTGTAATTAGTTAGTCATAAGTTATGTGTATTATGTTTAATAGTTATAAATATATAGAATAAAATTAGACACAAGGAGATAGAAATAAAATTTAAATTGAACTGAATAGTGATGATTAAAGAAAAATGATTAAGGAAAAACATAAATCTAGGAGATAGGAATGTTAGTACCAATAGATTAAGGATAATTTGTTTTTATTTAATCAACTTTTATACAACGAAAGATATTGGGTATTTAGTAACATATAAAAACAATAACGACAAACACAGAAATCAATTATATACATTTATTATCATGCACAAGACACATGAATACAAGCATTGTTTAATATACATAAGTAAATTTTAATAGGTCATTAGTAAAACAATGTCTTCTTCTGAAAAGATATAAACTTGAATATAAATTGTGCCAGTAAAAATTAAAAGCTGTTAAGTACTTTTCTGAAAAAATATAAATTCAAATATGAATTGTAGTAAATGTTGAAAGCTTTAAATACTGTTATGTATTGGTTCTATGGACAAAAATAGGTTGTTATGAAGAAAGAACTGTCGGTGTGCGAAGTCAAGTTAATTTACAATATCTTCATTTCCCAGTGTTGACTTAGTTCGACTTTGGCAGATTTATAATCAATAACTTCTGTGAACATTAAGTTAGAATGAAATTTCCAAATTTTTAGATAACTTATTGGATTTCAAGTTCCTAGATCAACCATTCTACTAAACTCCATTCATTAAATATTTATTTTCTACTATCACAAAATTAATTTAGTCAAAATTATTAATCTAATGTATTATAAATTACTTATCATAAATATACATTTCAATAAATAATAATTTAAGATAGACAGTATTGTTAAATTATATATATTATAATATATGACAATCATTATATTTTGTAAATATAACTTATAAATTAGTATTGAAATGGCAGTTCTATAAGTAATATAATAAGTAATATTTATCTAAAATTTGTAGAAAAAGGTTATTTATAACAAAATTGATTCATCCAACAATAGTAATAACCCAAATATTTTATATCGCTCTGATTCAAAGCAGCTACTTGCATTAATCTGATTCAAAGCAGCTTTTGATTTAATCAAAAAATTTTTGATTGAAAATACTCAATTGGTGAGAACATATAATAGATAAATTCTACAAATTTTATTGATCTTAGAATTGTTTATAGTTGTTCATGATATCATTAATTTATTTATTAATATACTCATTTTATTATATTTATTAACTTATTTGTATATAAATCATCTATATTTAAATTGTTTCGTTCAAATATACAAATGAGTTAATAAATATAATGAAATGAGCATATTAATAAATAAATTAATGATATCATGAACAACTATAAACAATTTTAAGATAAATAAAATTTGTAGAATTTATTTATTATATGTTCTCATCAATTGGGTGTTTTCAATCCTCAATTATATTTTACAAACCTATTATCCGTGTTTATTAAACTATTTTAAAAGAAAAATATCGAATATTAATTAAATATTTTAGATTAGTTAATCCGAGAAATATATATGTATCATCAAATTTTATATTCATCCGCAAATTCATTATATACAATATATAATATAATTAATGACAAAAATATATTTTCTTTTTTTAGAAGTTTTTTTTTAAATCGTGAAAATTTTCTAAGTGAATTTTATGGTAATATTAAATTTTACATAGAATATTTTGGTATAGTATTAGGTGTTGGAATTAATTCGTAGCGTTTTTAAATGAAAGAATGTTATTTATTTCACATGAGCATTAAAAAATACATTAATGAAAGTACTTCCCATCACTTGTAAAACGCTACGAATTAATTCCAACACCTAATACTTTACCATTTGAGCAATTAATTGGCAAAAACTAATAATTAATATTAGATTGAAAATATGTCGCCTTTAGTTGCATAAATATTTAATACACTAATATTCCGTCCACAAATTGGTAAAGATAAATATAGAATGAATTAAATTAAATTATGTAAAATCTCTACCAAATTTTAAAGAATAATAGATTCGACTAGATCTTTACCCTTTGTATTCACTACATCCAAGAGTTGACTCTCCAGGAAGCAGTTGTGAATGGTCTTAATTCAAATTTTCTATTTTATCTTGGTATCTGTATGTGTGTGTTACGCAAGGATCAGTTATGACGGCGTGAAAGTTTCTATTGCGCAGTTTGTTATCGTCTCGTTAATGATCAGATGAAAATTTAATTGTGAATCCAAATCACAATTCAGGGTATTCTTCTTTCCAACACAATGTACTGATCTTCACATAGTTTTATATCTTATTCTTACTCTGAACAAGTAACTTATTATCCAGACGAGATTTACATGTTATCTCTACATAGCAGTTCAAAACGGAATCCATATTGCGTATGGATTTTATGGCGCTTGCAGATGTGTACGCTATAGACGCCGCCAAATAAGCGATGTAATACGCAGTACCGCCGCAAGATGAACTCGTTTTGTAAAGAGAAAACGCGGATCTCTATAAAGAGGCATATGTAAATGAAATCCGTCACTTATGCTCAGCTCGATCAGAGCTGTGCTCGTAGATCTCTGAAAGCACTTTTTTTTAAATAGAGTTCTTAATAGTTAGTTTCTGTGATGCATATTCGTTTCCTATATTTTGTATCTTGCCGAAACGCGGATATAGCATATATCTTATCTTATTCAGAATTATTGAACACTTTTGTACAGTAGTGTAATGGTACAATAATGCTGTAGTGCTGTAGTACAGTGCCTCCTAGTTCAGTAGTACTATCCTATAAGGGTTGTACTATCTTACTTAGCACCGAGTCACTACCATATCTCCAAATACTGCTTTATATTTAAAATCGAAAGAAAAATTAAAAACTTACATTTTTTTCAACTCATAAGCTGACGTAGATATTTCCTTAATACAAAAGTTTTACAGCATATATAAATAAAACGACAGTTCAGTACCCAGGGTTTTACGTGCACAAACAATACTGAGTCTATTAAATTAAAATTGAAAGCTTAAAAAGAAAGATACATATCGATCTGCAAATTACGTGTATACAAATGCGAAGATTCGGGAATGGTAAAAGAAGTACTTGTGTCCAGCAGTAGATGTTTGATCTTGCAAGAGATGGGAGAGAGATTGCAACATTTTAGATAAGGATAGGTGTATGCATTCGACTAAGACGGAACGTTAATGAAATGAATAAAGATGTCACTGTTATCGACCTTTTTTTATTTGGATTGAATTTAAAGAATCTGTACTATCGATATCGATTAAGTTTGGCTGTCACTCCAGTATCCCCTTAAATAGAAAATAATAATGATCGTCGATATATTTATTATATTTAATTCTTGTGTTACTAGTGTTACAAATATTAAATTCCAATTACATTTAATTATCTTCAATTGAAACAATATAACATATATAGTCCCTAGGAACGCCGAAATGATTTTTCGGTCTTAAAATGCTAATTCTACTAAACTACCGCAGTAATATCATAAGTTAAATTGACTAGCAATTTAACAAACTTTTGATGCTTATTTGCATCTTTGAAACGATCTTAATAATGTTGAATGACATATTAAAATCTGTAAATAATTAATTCTTATTGCGAAAAATATTCCGTTTAAGGCTTCGATGTCTACAGTTTGTGTTATGACACATATATAGTCCTATATATATATATATATAGTCCTATAATATATTATATTGTTTATGATGAAATTTATGATAATAAAGAACAGAAATTTCAGTAAAATAGAAATTTCAGTAAAAGAAGGTGATGATGTCGAGATAGATAAGTCAGAGACAGCGAATGAACAAGTGCGAGATCCAAAATCAAAACGAGTTGTTAAACCGAATTCTAGATATAAGAATTTTGTATTGTAAGCTGTAAATAATAAGTGTATTGGCCTTTTAATAAAAGGGAAAGAATGTGAACATGCCTTAAGAGCCACATGGGCAAGTGATTATGGGGGCATTCACGAGGAATGTTGGTGGTAGAGTGCTGAGGCATATTTATAATGGTGAGTCGATTATGGGGATGAGGTCAATAAGTGCTAGCTCAAAGTGTACGTGATACACAAAATATTTTGCTCCCAAGAAATACCACTACAAATATATATGTATGATAAATGTACATGTGTCAATTAAGTCTTAATATGCATTTTATATCGGAGTAATATTTGTTTTAACATTTTATAGCTGTCTTTACCCTACATATGTGTGTACGTATAATTTTGTGATATTTTAATAATTAACGTCTTAATAACGTCTTTGACATTAAGTAGACATCGTAGAAACATTATTAATTATTGTAATATATAATATGTCATTCTGTTCCTTAATATGTTATATTGCCACATTACTATGATAAATTGCAGCAATGCTATTGTGACATATCATAAAAATATTATTGGGAGTACAAATTAGTTCGGTTTTTTTGTGTTCAAAAATGCATTTATTTTAAAAACAAAATGAATGAACAGATTAATTAAAGTATTGTCCATCGCTGGACACTACTACTTTTTCCCATCTCGAAAAAATGACTCGTCTTTAAAGGCGATCCAATTTTGGAGAAATGAACCGGTGACTTGCCAAATCGTGCTGCATCCTTCGGAACAACCAGTAATCAGAACGAGCAATGTCCGGAGAATATGGCGGGTGCGGTAAAACATCCCATTTGAGCGTTCCCAAATATTTTTTTACGACTTTTGCGACATGAGGCCGAGCGTTGTCATGAAGAAAAATAACTTTATCATGTTTTTGCTCGTATTCTGATCGTTTTTCTCGCAATGCATGGCTCAAACGAATCAATTGTAGCCGATACCGATCGCCCGTAATGGAATCGCCAGGTTTCAGCTCATAGTAAACAACACCCTTTTGGTCTCACCAGATACAGAGCATGATCTTCGAACCATGAATGTTCTGCTTTGGTGTTGATGTTGAGGTCGATGGCAACGATTGACCGGGCTTAGCGTAGTATTTTTTCTTCTTGGAGTTGTCGTAGAATATCCACTTCTCATCTCCAGTCACAATCCGATGCAAAAAATCTTTTCTTTGTTGTCTTTGAATCAGCTGTTCGCAAGTGAAAAATCGCCTCTCAACATCTTTCGGTTTCAGTTCATAAAGCACCCAATTTCCTTGTTTTTAAATTATTCCCATGGCTCTCAATCGTGCAGCAACAGCTTGTTGAGTTACTCCGAATGATTCTACAAGCTCTTATTGCGTTTGACTCTGATCTTCTTCGAGTAATGCCTCTACTTCTTTGTCTTCGAATTTTTTTGGCTGTCCAGAGCGAGGCTTGTCTTCAACGCTGAAATCTCTATCCTTGAAACATCGAAACCATTCCCTACATGATTTATCAGTTGGAGCAGTGTCACCATAAATTTCGACAAGCATTCGATGGGCTTCAGCTGCACTTTTCTTCCAATTAAAGCAGAAAATTAGAACTTTCCGCAAATGCTGCTTGGTTAACACAAAATTCGACATTTCAAACACAGTAAAAATCAAGGTTTTTGTATGAAACTCAAAGCGATATAAACTGAATATTATCAGCAGATGTCTAACCTCTCTGAAAATGTCAAAATCAGCTGTCACTATGAACCATTCACAACAGCCGGAGCCATCTTTTGGAAAACGGACCGAACTAATTTGTACTCCCAATATTATAATATTTCTGTGATATTATACTATAATATATAATATTTGTGATATATTGCAATACTACTGCGATATTACTGTGATATTACGCACTATTACGGGTAGTACGTATTATTTGCTTTAGAACGTACTTTTAAATTTATATTTGATATATATTGCAGGCTGAAGTCGATAACATGGAGAAGAAAATCTCTGAGGAACGTGATCGGCATAACACAATGATTAGTAAAATGGACGCAGCGATGCAACTCAACGCTGATCTCAAGAAAGAGTATGAAACCCAATTATTTCTGTTTCAAAGCCTTCGTGAAAAATACAACAAAAAAATTATTCTTTTGTCCAGAGAGAAACAAATCCTCGAAACAGTCGCGTCTGCACCTAAATAAAGATAATTTTCATGTTCTCAACATCACCTATACAGCACAGAATTTGCAGCACAGAATTTGCATGTTGCAGCAATATTGCTGCAGCTTTTGTATCGTAGGGGCATTAACAGACATATTTGGCATATAAATTCTTTTTTGTTATGTATTTTTAATTCTTAAATTTAATTCTTAAATTTTTAATTCTATGTATCTTCAATTCTTATATATTTTTACTATTAATTCTTATGTAATTCTTTATGACTATGCGTGGTTTTATCAGTAATGTAATCATAATTAATTTCGTTAGTATTCCAATTGCTTCAAGAAAGCTTAACCTTGTACTCTGATAATTTGTGCAATAGATTCACAATATTGGAAATGTTGTACATCACACATGCAGAAAGCAGATTATACACAAAAACGTATAAGTAGAATATTTACACACATAATAGCTGTCTCAATAATCAACAAACCAATTGAAAATTAACTGTAAAAAATAAATTTTTAGAATTAGTTTCAAGAGCTAATATTTCAAAACTAACAGTAAACTATATATATATTGTATTAGAACAACTTTCTAATTTTTAATGTCATATTTCCTAATATAATTCCCTTCTCAGTAATATATACTTTTATGTGAAAATCGAATAAGAAGCATAAATATTATAAGATTGAACAACAAAAGAACAAAATTTTAATCGATGCCTGAATCGTTAAAGGTACTATATCGAAAAAAACGAAAATGAAGAAAGGTCTATGTCAAGAAATGAATGAAAAGCAGTTTATTTTGCGTGAAGTATGAAGACCGGTCTATGTCGGAACGCATATGAAGTACAGTTTATATTGAGAAAGCCAGAAGAACGCTTCAAGTCACATGAAATTAAAAAAAGAATCTATATAGCTCAATATTTACTACTTATAAATTACATTTTAGTTACGAAAAATTAAATAATAGTTAAATGAATAAATAAGTGCGAGAAACAGGATTAAAAATAAAGACGATTCTCATTTAGTCACTATAAAATTTATGAGAAGAAAATATATTGAGCTATCTAACCTTTTCTTTAATTTCATGCAACTTTAATTAATTTCTTGACATAGACCTTTCTTCATGTTTTTCTCGATACAGCGTTTACTTACGGCTCAGGTGTTATTATACACTCTACTTATCTACATCGTTTGATTCTATAAAATAAATAACTGTAATTACTTATAGTATAGTTACTTATAGTATAGCTATATCGGCCGATATTCACAATCCGTTCTTATATTGGTTGAGTTCGAAAACGTCGCTCCGACCCAATCAGCAAACAACATTTTTAAATATTTTTAAATGTTTATTTCTCATTAATTTTTCACAATTAATTTTCGAAATTCATTAATTTAATATTTATTTAATGTTTATTAAATGTTTATTTTACATTATAATTTTTTATTTGAAATAAATGGTTAAAAAAACATTGTGTAAACGTTTATTTAATGTTTATTTTGAATTTATTTTTATTTGAAATAATGGTTTGAAAAAATATTTTTTAAACGTTTATATAACGTTTATTAAATGTTTATTTTTTGTTATTTATTTATGACATCATGCGAAGTGGCAGTAAAACATCACAGATATTGGGGACTGTAGTCACGTACAAGACAATAAAAAACATTAAAAAAAGAGAAAATTATCATGAACAAAAAATAAAACAAAAAATGATCATAAAACGAAAATAGCATAATGTAATTTTTCTTGAAACAACATTAAATATTTTAAATAAATACGACCAAATTTCATAATTAATCGATTGAGTGCCAACATCTGGTTATTATCGAAATCGATGATATTGAAACACAATCTCCCTCTCTTGATAAAAGAGCCTCGAATGTTTATCCTTTTTTGGAAGGAAACATGAGCATGTTTTGCAATATCAAGATTAGTAGAAGTATAAATGAAAGTGAAATTCAATAGAATGATATTTTCATAAATTTTTATGAGGGTGGAGCGTTTTTTTAAGCATACTTTGAAAATGAGCGCATAATGCTCTATTCTGAAAAGAGGGAGTTACAGACGAAAATAAATTCAGTCTAAAAATATGCCAGATTATAATACGTTGAAATCTATGAGAGCGAACTTGTCTTACTATTAATAAATCGTTGTAAACATGGATCGAGATTTTAGTCAAGCAGAGCGCGATTTGTTGAAGCGATCCCATCAAATTACTACCTTGAAGGAGTGTTTCGCGTGGATAGAAGAATGCAATGAATTTATTAAACAGCTTGAAGAATGCAATCATGTCAAGCGTCCACGGCTTTCCACTGGATACAGACAATCTCTAATCGCTACAATTGCACGAGGGTACAAAGACTCAATTAGAAAGACGATTTCTATATTTTGGTAGTGATTACGCGAGCACTAGCAATAACAATGACAATAACATAAAAAGATCTTTTGTTTGGCGAGAGATCGATGCAGCGTTTAAAGATCGAATTTTAACGGTGCGGTAATTAACGCGGTCTATATCGAATTGCGATGATTTTTAAAAAACATCAGCAGTGTAGTGCTCGAGCGAATACAAGACACAATAGAAAGACACAATTGTATAAAATTGAATATGATATTTAACGGCGAATTTGCGACGTGGGTGTTAAACGTGCCAATAAAAATATTAATACTAAAAACTATGAACTCTTTCAAACATCGAACTTGGGTGAGTGGTACGAGTGGCATGTCATCGAATGTTGGCATGGGTTAGGTTCTCTCTCGAGAAGTTTCAAGAACGTGACAATAGGTGGGCGTTGTCGCGAATCATGAATCTTATAATAAACATCAATAAGTGTAATTTAATGCGCGTGAAATGTCGCTTCGAAGTGCCGTGAGAGACAATGAGACAAAAAGAGAGCGGTAATTAACGTCAATGGATGATACATGTTCAGTCAGTGATCGCCGCTCTGTACTCAGCCGAAAGAAACGCGAATCTTCCTACCCACACTATATGATGGTGCTGAATTTCCAAAATATAAAATTCCCTATAATGTTAAAAGACATAACGAAATTCTAATGTTTCAATGATATGTCCATTAATGTATACGGTATTGAGGGACAGAAAATGCTAAACGTTCTCTCGATACGACTTGCTGACGATAGAAAGGAGAAACACGATTCGATTTACTATATTTGCAAGATCCGCGAGACAATAATATCCCCTTCACCATTTCCTTTCCTGCTCTCAAAAACTCTTCACTTCTCAATTATTTGTTATTTTTCTATTTGATTACGCTGATGTCGTAATCTACGTTCCTGCTTTTAACCAACATCTGCTAAATCGTGTACAGTGTATCCAAAATTCTTGTCTCCGCTTCTCCTATTGTGTTTGCAAATATGACCATATATCTCCATATTGCCAGAGATCCGGCTGGCTTAAGCAATGTTTTATTCTCCACCTGTGCTGTCTTATATTTTCTTTCCTTCACTTCAATACTTCTCTATATCTGCGACATCTCTTTCAGTTGAACTCTGAGCATCATTCCTCTGTTAATCCTCTTGCCACCAGACCAAGATTACTTATCCTTCCCTATATCGGTCCATTAAGTTCCGTGCCGCTTTCTCCTATACCTCTGTCAAATATTTTAATTCCCTTCCTGATTCAATAAAAACCTCTCCTTCTCTATTCTCCTTTCGTTCCGCTGCCTCGCGTTTCATTGCATCACTCACAGTATTTAAACGAGACTGATGTAATTGATGTCTTTGCGGGTGTATGTGCGTGTGTGAATTTTATGCGTGTGTGTATGATTTCAGCTATTAGTTTACCTCTTATTGCATTGTTGTCTTATTCTGGTTTTGTTACTGGTAGGCTTTGTAACAGCAATTCTACTGACCTAACCATTTTCAAGTTACTATTGTCTATTTACTTATGTTTATGTTAATTTATGATCTATTATATCATACTTTATGTTTATTATTCTGATAAAATGTCTTTTTCATATAGCTTTGCAATAAACTAAATTAAATTAAAATTAAATTAATGTTAGCCATTTCGTACGGATTAAGAATCTGTCTGCGGCTCATGAGCTCGCAATTGAGTAAACATCATGGTCAAAAGTACATTTGCAATCAGTAAGTATATGATTAACAAAAGTAAATTCTTCTTTAAAAAAAAATTAACATTATTTATTTTTATTTGTAGCAATGTTTACATTATTTTCATTCCAACGAGAGATTGCAGTCACACATAGATTGCCGACGGATAAACGATTGCGCTATCCGACTACCGAGTGACGACAAATCTTGAGTGCTTGAGTTTTTACAAATATAATAAGAAGGAACGAATTTCATTTGTCGTTTACGCTGATCTAGAATGCATTCTCAAAAAAACTGATAGCGATCATAAAGCACCTACGCGCACATATCAACATCATCATCAAGTATTTAGCATAGGATACTACGTGCGCTATTCGTACGACTTCACCATCAAAATATTGAAAATTTTGTCGCGATTCGGATCGCGTTTTATGGTTCGTCGAAAAACTGAAGTTAGCACATTGTAAAAAAAAATTTTAGCAGCTAATGTTTCCCATGGAAATTTTGTCGAGCGAAGAGTGAGAGACAATACGCAGCGCGACGCATTGTCATGTGTCCGAAAAGTCTTTTGCGCTAGACGATAATCGAGTAAGCAATCATTGTCATTTAACCGGTCATTACAGAGGTCTCGCACATTCAAAAAATTGCAATTTAAATTATAAAAATTCATATTTTATTCCCATAGTTTTCCACAATTTATGATTCACATTTTATTATCAAAGAAATAGCTACAGCATATGAAGGCAGTATAGAATTATTACTAATACTAAAAGAAAAATATATATCATTTACAAAAAATGTTAAAGATACCACTGAAAGATCAGATTCGCGAAATAAAATTACGATTCATCGATTCTTATAAATTTTTAAGTACTAGTCTTGACAAATTATAATAGCATAAAAATAAACTTCGAATTTTACAACGCAAATTTCAAAATCCGAAGAAAACTTCGAGTTACTGACATGAAAAGGGATTTTTCCATACATTGATTGCGCTGACAAGCTGCAGGATACGCATTTACCACCGCGCGAATCATTCTACAGTTCCTTAACCGGTGACAGTATCCAGTGACGGTATCCGAAAGTGATTATGCGTATGCTGTGAACATTTGGTAACAATTCTCTGTTCAAACCTTGGGTGAATACAGCGATCTATATTTAAAAACGGACGTGTTGTTGTTAGCCGACATATAAAAATTTTCGCGATAAATGTATTGAAAGTTATGATCTCGATTTCTGCGTATTATTATACTTTACCAGGTTTTATGGGACGCTATGCTGAAACATACACGCATAAATTTCGAACTGCTCACTGACATCGATAAGGATGTTTATCGAGCGCGCTATACGCGGCGGTCTTAGTCAATATTCTAGCAGGTACGCGCGAACCAATAACAAATATATACAGTCGAGCTGTCGCAACCTTCTACATACTTGATGTACTTCGATGTTAATACGGATGGGCGATGTGTCAATCGTTACCATACGCTAAATTTTGATGAGTTGAAAACATCTCGGACTTTGACGTTAGCAATTGCTCAGTATTCACTCACAAGTTATGTTCTTGAGGTCGACTTAAAATATCCGGAGCGTCTGCACATCGATGAGCACGTTGACCTGCCATTCTGTCCAACATATGATAAACCACCTAGCAAGCAACAGAATAAACTTTTAGCGACTGTGTATGACAAAAAACATTACGTTATACATTATCGCAACTTACAGCAGTGCATGCGTCACGATCTTCATGTAACAAAGATTCATCGCGTATTGCAATTCGCACAATCACATGGCTTCGCGATTACATTGAACTTAATACAAAATTTAGAATGCTTGCGAAGAATGATTTTGAGAAAAATTTATTTAAATTAATGAATAATGCAGTATTCGACAAAACCATGGATAACGTGCGTAATCACATCGACGTAAAATTATTAAGGCAATGGAATGATATGGCGCAGAAGCAATAATCGCGAAGCCGAATTTTCACAGCAGAAATGTATTTTCTGAAAATTTGATAGCAATAGAAATTTGATAGCAATAGAAATTCGTAAACTTGAATTAAAGTTCAACAAACTGATCTACGTAGGAATGTGTATACTCGATATATCGAAGGTCTGTTTGTATGAATTTTACCACGAATAGGGGAAAGTGGGGGAACTATGTGCAGCGGGTAATTGTGCTCATGCTAGAGGGTTTGATACTTTTCTAATAAATGGAGACATCACCGTAGTGAAATTTTTATGTAGGAGGTCATCTTCTTAAGTTATAACCATAATGAAAATAACAATGTATGTTCGTTCCTAGGACGCATTTTCGTCACGTTCTGGAGTCCGGTTTGAGATCGCGACGCGTGTGATTGTTTCCCACGTCGGGTGTTCTCATTGTCATGTTGTTACATCATCCATCCTTTGTATGACATACATTGCCTTCCTCCTTGGTCGGATTATCCGAGTATCTGTCCTTCCTTTATAATCCTTGCCCTGTAATTCCCGATCTCAAGCGCGTGACTTGTAACGATTAACGTAGATTAAGGGCGATGAACGGCCCCGCGGACGTGGGGGGGAGAGGAGCGGCTCACAGGACTCTCAGATCCCTTCCCTTCCTTTCAACTCTCTCGGATACTAAAACTGTTTCTATGGACCACTTCGAATCATTCGTAAGTAGCATGACTACGGGTGGCCCCAAAAATGTTGTCTCCGTGAATTCGTGCGAATCGCCCATGTCTATGGACGTAGTTCTTGATCGTGGCTCCAAAAAGCGCACTAGCACTTCCATGGAAGATTCATCCACACCACAACAAAAAAGTTTGAGGGCCGTTCGAGATAATATTGCATCATCTTCTAAAAATGGCCACAGCTCGCAAGTTAAAAATGCAGCTTCCTCTAAGTCGTTCAACAACAGATACGGATCGTTAGATTCTGCGTCCTTTGTTGTGTTTACACATGCAGGTAGGAGAGGACCATATTATTGAACCGGCATACGAGGTTATCTTGAAAAAGCATGTGTCTAGAATCATTAATAAACAGTATGAGAAAAATTGGTAAAGGTAAGATAACTATAGAAATGCGATATCCGCCAATTCCCTCGTGAGTCATCTTGAACTACAGGGTGGGCCATCTATTGGTACGTTTTTAAAAATGCGATCAAATGAGCATACATTGATATTTTTTATTAATTTTTTTTTTGTTGTGAAGCTAAAAGTATCCGCGTCAAGAATGAAAAACGATTTCGTTCATATGGCTCCCTCTACTGGCCTTACAGTATGCCATTCGGTCACCCCAATTATTAATGACATTTTGGACTACCTCGGCGCCAATTTCACTCAAAACAGTCGTAATATAATGTCATCCACTAACATCCCTTTCTCACGAACTTTCCTCACCAATTTGCGTATAGCTCCTTCGGTGGGTGCTCTATCACGACCCATATTTCTTTTCAAAATTCGTACAGTTTCGGCGACACAGCACTGACTTTGAAAATAAGTTTTTAAAATTTCAAAACGCTCTTCAAGAGAAAACATGTTGTTTCGTGCCGCGGACGGTATGACTAATAAACTGTCAAAATTTCGGGTCTGTAGCTCGTTCGGTGTTGCCATACGACGAAATTCAAAAACGTACCAATAGATGGCCCACCCTGTAGCTAAACTCGGATACACGGCATATATTCCGTCGCATAAAGTCTTCCGATATGGTATTATTAAAGACGTCCCCACTTCGGTATCGGATGCGGAACTAAAGACGGATTTACGCTCCACCAGTAAAATTATTGAGTTTAAATGATTGAATAGGCGCACTGTCAAAAATGGCGTAGTTGAATACACACTCTCTACGATCATTAACCTTAAATTCTCTGGGCAAGTATTACCAAGACGTTACTTTATACTTTGACGTGCATGTGATATCTTCATTTATGAGTTAAAATTTGTTTCTCATGTTTTAGAATCAGACACATTAGCAAATTTTGCATTGTTCCCGATGCAGGCTGTGTGGAAAGGATCCGCATGGTAAAAACAAAGTTTGTGAACGCAAAGATTTATCCCCGCTGTGCATTAACTGTGCTGGGGATCATTCCTCCACTTCACCTGCCTGTCCACATTTTATCAAACAAAAAGAAATTCAAGCACTCGCAGCCACTGATAACATTTCAATGATTGAGGCTAAAAGGAGACTTTATGGGGATAATCAAGCACACTCTTCCGCATTTCCTTCCTTTTCAAATAACTTCCCATTTAACAATAATTTCCGCAATTTCCCGCTATTGCCTCGTAAGAGCAACACTTGCAGCCCTGAGAGTAATGCCAACTTCAATAACTACCTATTCGAATGTCTAGATCAGCTTCGCTTCTATCAAAGATATTCAGACCTCGTCTCTGGAGGTTCCTCTGATAATATGGACTCTCAAGGTAAAAGATCGACAACCTCTCACATGCGCTCAAGCTTTGGTCATGCAAGTCCTGCTATGAGCCAACACAGAAACAAGAGCAACACACCTCCCTGTCGCCAGGCCGGATGATAGATATCAGATCTTGTCCGTCCCTACGGACGTTTGCCATCTTTCTCAGATAATAGGGTCGCACTTAATAATAATAACTCATCTAACGATCACTATTATAATAGTGAGCAATACAACAGAGAAAGTGAGCCTGATCCTGTAATGGATAACATCCAATTAATACTTTCAACTTCGTTAGATAATTTACTAACTTTATGCAGAATAATGTTAGACCTTCCTGGGATAACCACATGCTAAGACAAGAGCACACATATACATCACATAATTATTCAAACTCCTCATTTGGAGGCCCACAAACTTACTATCCAAGTTCTAACTGGTACCATCAATAAAACATTAATATAATAATACCCCCTTACATAATAATACACAATAATGCACCCATTAAGACTTCCTTCACAAAATATTATCGCGATTCCACTATAGTTTCTTGGAACTGCAGGGGGCTTCGTAATAAGGGAGCTTCCTGAATTTCACTCTCCGGATAATATCTTCGACATCTGGTGCATCCAAGAATCCAAGATCGCAATACGCCCTTATGTTTTAAAATGTATAATTTTGTCAGAAAAGATATCAGCATTCCTGGACAAAGTGGCATCGTCATAGCTATCAAGAAGATACTAAAATATGACTCTCTAGATCTTTCCTTTCTCAGTCATTCCACGGTTGAACTGATAGAGATAAGAATATATATCGATGATACTCCATTTACTATTATCAACTTGTATAGACATTCTAGCAGGAATACGCCTTCTACATTCTTTCAACAATTTTTTGGTTATATTTCTAGTCTTACCAATGCTATTATCATGGTTGCGATTTTAACTCTCATAACGCAGAATGGGGATGCTCCTCAACGGACGTCGTAGGCATAAGTCTCTTTCAGGCTTTAGACCAACACAATCTTCTTATCTGTAATGATAGAAATCCTACTCTTCTAATTCCTCTTAGTGATAACACTTCGATCATGGATTTAGTCATTGCAACACCTAACGCATTCACTCTTTTGAACTGCATCACTAGTTCAGACACTCTTAGCGATCATTACCTAATTACAATACGACTAAATTCTAAAGTTCAGCCCAGAATGCTGTTCCGCTACAAAATTAAACTAGATGCTCAGCAAAAAAACATACTTTACAATAAGCTCATGAACAAGCCACTGCACACTATTCTACACGACAGAGGCGATGTGCTACTTAGGTATGGAAGGTTCATCACTTATATTATAGAAGCTGTTTACTCTTTATTTCTACCAGGTTTAAAATTTCCGGCCTCCAAGCTTGCTAAGGATAAGTACGTGCCTCCGCCGTGGTGAACTCAAAAATGCCAACAAGCAGTAGACAAACGCAGGGAGCCTAATAGGAAGTAATATCGCGTTTCCAGTTCAGAAAACTTTGATGCTTACAAACGCGAAGTCTCAGAGCGCAGAAGAATCTTGAGAAGGACTAAAAAATGCAAGTGACGGAAATTCTGTCAGAGTTTCAGTGGCAAGACTCCTTCTACTCATTTATGAAATCTTGTCGAAGCCTTTAAAAACAGGCCGATTAACCTTGTCTCCCCAATCTACTGAGAATGTGCGTTATGCACATGTGCTGAGTTATGCACAAAATGTGGCGATTAGCAAATTGTGTCCTTCCTCCTATCGCACGCCTGATTTCTTGTCAATTCCAGAAATAAAGGTGAGAAACCTTAACTGCAACCAAAGCATCGCCTTCAATTTAGAGAAACCTATTACAATGAAAGAATTAACGCTTGCTATCAACTCAATAAAAAAAACCTCCGCCCCAGGGCTCGATCAAATCGACTACGTTATTATCAGGAATCTTTCTCAGGAATATTTGAAATAACTTTTGGATATTCACAACGGAATATTTGAATCAGGAATCTTCCCGGAGGACTGGTCGCAATCTCTAGTTGTGCTTATTCGCGAATCCAACGGAAAGGGAGTTATCCTGCCTATACAAAGTCTTGGAGAAGATTATCTATTGGAGATTGAAATGGTATGTTGATCCAGATCTTTGCTTCCAACTAATCAATTTCCGTCCTATGAGCTCCTGCACGGACAACTTGGTGATTCTCACGAATTATATACAAGGCGGATTCGTCGACAATGCACTTATAGTCTGCGCTTTCGTAAATATTGAAGGAGCCTTTGACAACGTAATTTCTTCAATCCTGTGGAGGATTTTTTCCAGCTCTTTAGCATCCCAGCTAAAATTAGGAAATTTGTGCACAACTTCGTGGCTGAAAGGAAAATCTTGTTCGTCTGTGATGAGGAATTGAGAGGTCCCTGACTTTCCTCCAAGAGCACTCCACAAGGCTCCATGCTTAGCCTCCTCCTGTTTAACCTATTGTATATTGTGCGAACATTAATGATTATTTACGCGAAGATACGCTACTTCTCCAATATGCAGATGACATCGTAATTTTCAGCACAAATTGTGACGTTGAAAACGCTCTCGATTCAGCGCTCTCTGAATAACCTTCACGAATATTTAAGAAGCAGGGGACTTGATCTCCTCGAAATCGCGCTGAGTACTATTCTCCAGGAAGAGATCCGATTCTTCGTATCTCGTGCGTCTGCGACGTTCGTACCATCCCTCTCTATCGATCTATAACTCAGAGATACCCCGGACAACTTCTGTTACCTTTCTAGGAATTACCCTAGATTCTAAACTTAAAGGTAAGGAACATTTAAAATTTTTGGTAGAAAAGGGACGCAACCTTACCAACATCTTTGTCATTCTTGCCGGAACGAAATAGGGCTCGCACCCCAGACTCCTTCTTTGTCTATACAGAGCAATTTTTAGATCAGCCATTGAATACGGTTACCAAATTTTTAAACTCAAAGGTGATCAAAATGAATTTCAAGCTATAATAGGACGGCTGATCAATAGGAACATTCGCATTGCCTTAGGATACAGGAGATCGACGCCAATTAACGTCCTCATGGCTGAAGCAAAGGAACCCACTCGATCTAAGAGTTGGATACATGTCGTCCAAATACATCTACAGAGCTATGGCTAGGAGAGGTGCTTCCCCATCTTTGAGAGTTTCGAATACATCGAACAAGTTACGTATACATCGGCTAAAAGACAACAAACCCTCGGCGCTATTCCTATTCTTAAACACTACATCACTCAAAAGTTTGTTCTCAAAATTATTCGAAGCTCAAATCGCCTTCTGGCTTTTAATTTTAGCCTAGAAAGTTTTACCTATGTACAACTTGATGACTCTATGACATCTCTATCTAAATACTTTAATAACAAGATGTCAGACTCACTTTCGGGAACTTTCCTCCACATACATCTCAAAAGATCTGGTATTCACTGATGGTTCTAAATCTGAAAATGGAGCTTCGGTTGACGCCAGCGTCTATTCTAAGGAACTTAACTACTATATTAAGGACGAACTCCCCCGGAAACGTCTGTCTTTTCAGCGGAGGCTTGAGCGATACTTCAAGCTATCCTCCTCATTGAAGATCGATGTTGCGACACCACCACTATATTTTTGGATTCGTTCAGTGTGCTACGAGCCATCTCATCGCATCAAGAACTCTAACTAACCTAATTTATGAGATCAAGGATCTATGCAGACTCACACTCGTCACAATTTCACTATCAACCTTGATAGATCCCGGAACACAAGGGTATTCCTGGCAATGAGGGAGTCAATAGCTTGGCAAGAGAGGCTGCCCTTCATGGTCGACCCAAATTCAGAGTGCCTTATCAAGATCTCCTGATCTTATCTAACGACTCGTTGAAGACTAAACTCCAAGCTTACCTTGACCACTTTTCCTTCTATGAGGGGTAACTATATGATTCCTTTTACAGAAACAACTCGTTTAAACCATGGTTTTTCAATAAATCGCTTAAAAGGGAAGAAATTGTTGTTATTTCTATACGCTCTAATCTAATTATAACCTTGCATATAGCTTGCATCGGAAGGGCATAACAGATTCGCCCGCAGTTTTTGCGGGTATTATAGGTAAGACATTAATCATATTATTTTTTACTGCGTTGAATGCATAAGTAGATCCGTTAGACTCCGAGCCTATCTCAAAAAGTACTTCCCATTCTCACCTATCCATTATATATTGAAAGATCTTCCCCCCTTGTGTCGACTGATCAACGCCTACCTGAAGTCGCTGAATCTGAAAGTGTGATTTTCATGTATTTTGTTCGCAAATTCGGGGGGTCTAATCCCCTCACCTTCCTCCAGAGGGCGTTCCTTTTGACTGTTTCAGGTTTCTGATCTTCGATCCAGCTTTAGTTGCCGCCATTATCAATGGCGAGGGCCAACCTAACTCGAAGAATAGAATCGTCACGTTCTGCGCAGTGAGAACTGCCATCTTGCAATTACAGCTGATGAGAATTCTCCCATTCTCGCACGGAATGCAAGAGATCCGGGTTCGACTCCCGGCCGAGGCAATATTTTTTCGCAATAAGTTTATTACAGTTTTTTAAGATTAATTTGGGGAATTTTGGGGGGATTATTACATTTCAGATTAATTGCGTTAATGTCGACAACCATATCGACACGTAATTATTATTTCTGAAATTAATTCATTCGTTTGAATAATATATATATTAGTTCAACATCTTAATACTTAGACCGTAGTGGCGCTTCGGATTGTAATGTTACAAAAAATTAGTTTTTTTAATATTTCCAAAGAAAACAGAAATAATCGAAAGATGGAAACTTGTGTGCAAAGAAAATGTTAACCTTAAAATCGGTACGTATATTCATTGGTAAGATTATTTGTATTATAGTTCACACACGATATTGTAATTAATAAAATGTAATTGAAATTGATTTATTAAGTATATTATTGATTTGTTTAGCTCGTGTCTGTTCGGAACATTTTCATCATGTACAATTTGAAGATCAATCGTGGGATATTTTCCAATTAAAAGATTTAATTGGAAAATCTGGGAATGTACGAGACTCAGACGTGATGCAGTTCCACTGGCAGATTGGGGTATAGTCCATTTTTAACATTTAAAGTAATTATTATAACATTAAACATTTCAAGTGATAATTTTTATAATATATACCAACAATACTTGTCTTGTACTTTGTTTTCTTTTATGTATTAAATATATTTTCAGAAGCAGATGTTGCACAACCTATTGCACAATCATTGCTCGTTTAATCCAGATATGTATTGTGTCGACCTCTACATCGAGCTGTGCGATCAAACTGCACTGAATACTGCAATGATTCCTAACTTTGCTACGTTCTGTCATTGTATTTCATCTGTTTCTTAATTACTTATTATTTACATAAATGTTTAAAAAAAAGTTTGCCTAAATGTATATATTTGTTTAATTTGCTTTTACAACAAATATAATTAATACTTCAATTTTTTATTAACTTCAACTTTTTCTTTTTTATAATATTAGGTGTACAAATAAGTTTCCGCTGTTTTTAATCAAAAATTAAGCATTTATTGTGAAAGAATGATACATAATGTTTTATTGAAAATATTGTCCATCAGCCACTACTTTTTCCCATCTTTCTGGTAGCATACGGATACCGTGTTGGAAGAACGCTTCATCTTTTGAGGCTACCCAATTATCGATCCAATTTTTGATATCTTCATATGATGTGAAGTGCTGCTCAGACAGGCCATGCGCCATCGATCGAAATAGATGGTAATCAGAAGGGCAATGTCTGGTGAATACGGCGGGTGGAGTAGAACAATTGAGTGTTTCCATGTAGGTTTTGACCGGTGCCGTAACATGTCGAGCATTATCATGCAGGAGAATAATTTCGTCATGCCTGGAGTAGTAGTGGACGCGTTTTTCCTTGAGTGCTCAGCTCAATCTCATTAATTGTGTTCGGTAGAAAGCCTCAGTAACGGTTTCGTTCGGTTTGAGCAACTCATAATACACAACACCAAGCTGATCCCACCAAATACACAACATGAGTTTTTTTCCATGAATATTCGGCTTAGCTGTCGATGTTGAAGTATGGCCAGGTGATCCCCATGATTTCCTCTTCTTTGGGTTATCGTAGTGGATCCATTTTTCATCACCAGTGACTATACGATGTAAAAAACCCTTTATGCCTGACGAGCAGCATTTCACATATGGAAAATCGGCGTTCAACGTTTCTCGACTTCAGTTCATATGGAACCCAATTCCTTTGCTTTTGAATCATTCCCAATGATTTCAAACGATGTGAAATTGCTTGTTGAATCGCTCCTAATGTAAGTGCAAGTTCTTTTTGCGTTTGGCACGAATCTTCATTCAATAATGCTTCCAATTCCGCGTCTTCGTACACTTTCGGTCTTTCGCTACGTTCTTTATCTTCGACGTCACCGTTCTTAAATTTTTGAAACCATTCACGACAACTTCTCTCACTTAAGGTAGCCTCACCATATGCTTCTACAAGCAATCGATGAGCCTCAGCTGCAGATTTCTTCAAATTAAAGAAGTAAATCAAAAGTTCCCGCAAATGACGCTTATTCGGCTTAAAACTCGGCATTTTCACACAAAAAAAATATAGGATGCTGATACAAAATCGCTAGTATTTCAAGATTATGTTGTTGACAAATGTCCAACCTTACGATATAATGTTTTACATCAGACAATTTTAACCATAGCTTGCTAGTGGTGCCGTCTTTTGTCAAACGGCGGAAACTTATTTGTACACCTAATAATATATTTCTTCTTTTATGCTGAGGCAGATATCTCTCAGGAAATGCAGAAATTACAACACAGAAATGCAGCCTTACTTCTGAAAACAAAAACCTTACGTCTGGAAACGAAAGCCTTTAAACTGACTGACTTTGAAAGATAAACTGCACAAGAAGCAGTGAAATTCTCAATGTGAAATTCTCAATATTAATGATTTTCAAAACAAGTTACTTGATAATCATGAAATAGATGTAGATATTGATAAAGTTGTTTCTTTCTCTTAATAATGATCATGCTTTTATTACATACATATATTCGGAAAAAAATGTTATTATATATATATTAGGTGTTGGAATTAATTCGTAGCGTTTTTTAATGAAAGAATGTTATTTATTTCACATGAGCATTAAAAAATACATTAATGAAAGTACTTCCCATCACTTGTAAAACGCTACGAATTAATTCCAACACCTAATATATTGATATATTTTATATATAACTATATATAACATAATTTGATATAAAATATATCAAATTTATGTATACATATTTTTATATAATTATATATAATTGTATATGAAACATTTTGGTATAGTTATTACTATTATTATTAGCATTAAAAATGTAAATTATTTTTAAAAATGTATGAATAAAAAATGTAAAAAAATACAAAAATCTAAGAAAAAGACGCTAAAAAAATTCTTGAGATATTTTATTTTAATATATACTGTTTCATTTTTCTTCTACAGCCACCTATACTTTGAATTATATTCCTTCCTTACAAGAACAGGCATTATTGCATTAAGTTGATACAGTGGATGTCATAGAAGAAGAAGGGCTGAAATACATTGCCGGTTACGTAGCATATAGATTTATGCATAAATATAAAAATTTAGGAACGCCTACTGAAATGTTACTTAATCCAAAAAATGACTGGATTAACTACATTTCTAGAGGACGATTAATTAGTCCTTCTTCCCATTTATATGGAAGTAGCGAAAGCGATGAATATCGAATTTTAGTTATTTCATGGAACTTTTATTCGAATAGATCCATGGATGTTCAAAACAGTAGTCAATAAGACTCAGGAAAAAATACAAAATATACAGATTCCGCGAGAGGTATTGTTATGTTTAGTACGTACATGTACTTACATACGTAACTACTTAGAATCATCAATAAACAAATTTCTGCAGAAAAAACCAAAGAATAAAGCGCAATAAAAAAATTTCGAAATTTACAAATCATAAAGTTACTATATTTTAAATGTAAATTTCTTTTTATTATTTCTTTTATTATTTATTATTACATTAAATGTTTTTATTATTGATTAATTATTTTATGTTATTCTCTGTTCTTGCTGAAATTAAAAAAATATATCTTTTTTTGTAACATTTATTCACTGTAATTATCATTCCACTTTCTTTGCATGAATCTTTCCTTATTATATGCATTTGAATTGCCCAAGATGGCTCAGTTCAGTGTCGCTCTTTCATTGGCCAGCAAAAATATACAAGAATATCTGCGCAATAGCATATCTTATTTCCACCATGGTTATAACCACAAAAGATATGACGTAAGTTGATAAACAGTGAAAGACAAAAAAATGAAAACATACTTTTTCTTGTTATTTCAGCATTCAGAAAATAAGGTGGTAAGTCCATATTTTTAATTTATTGGTTTAAAGTTACATACGTTATTAAAGTATATTATTATGTGTGTCTTTCGAGCTGTTTTTTTATTAAGTTGATTAAGAAGTGTTGAAATAATCATATTTCATATCGAGTCAGATGCGGCAGGCAACTGTAGTCTATGGAAGATGGATAATTGTGCGCAGGCGTTTTGAAATGAGCACAATTACTCATCTTCCATAGACTATATAATTGCTTTCCAGTACACAAGTGAAACTGAGTTTGAACTGATTATTTTACACTCAGATTATGAGTCACTACTTGCTTACTTTTGTAAAAAGTTCATCACATGTCAACACAGGTTCATAACATCACTTTGAAGTGATTTTACAAGAATCATTAAAGCACACAGTTTCGATCTTGTACAGATTATAGGTAAAAAGTTAAATCTCACTTGTCAGAAAACAAAAGAAATGTACATTCAACTGAGTTATGACGTCACAAGTGAGAATTATCTGAGAATCGGTGTAGGTAAACGGAAAGCAACTTATGACTAGCACTAATTTTTTTTATACACAACTAAAAATAATTGTGTATTAATTAAAGGAATCGTTTAACTTTTAACTTATTAAGTTAAATAATTTCATTATACTAATTTTTTTGTTTCTTCTTTGCATTATTTTAGATGCCTCGTAAATAGAGAAAGACGAATAAAAATAATTAGACTGAAGCAATTAAAAGAAGCGATAAGATCAATAACACACGGTCATAAACTCAAAATCAGAGAGACGCTAGACCGTAAATATGGTATCCTTGAGTTTATGCTTCGAAAACGAATGAAATCCAATTTACTGAAACATGTACCATTGAGACGTAAGCCTACTTTTTACGATTGAAGAAGAAGCACAATTGGCAGATCACATAATTAATCTCGCAAAGCTATATTACGGAATCACGCTTGAGCTTCGCAAAGTTGCTTACGAATTTGCAGAAGCTAATAAAATTAGCCATATTGTTAATACAACGTTAAAATTAGTTGAGAAAGAAATGCTTTATCTTTTTCTCAAGCGACACCTACGCATTTAAGACAATCAGAGGGCACCTTAATAGAATTACTGCATTCAATAAAGATTCTGTTATACGGTTCTTTAATAACTTGAATAATGTCTTTCAAACATTTAAATTTAAACCGAATTAAATTTACAACATGGACGAAACTGGTATCGCCTAAAAAAGGGCACTAAAAAAGTCGAAGCAGTAAGAGCTTCAGGAGAAAGAGGACGAACAATTACTGTAGTTTTTTGTGTGAATGCTGCAGGATATTATATTCCACCCATATTACTTTATCCAAGAGCTCGCATGATTCCCTAGTTTCAAAGAAACGGACTCAAAAGAGCAATTTATGATTGTTCTAAAAATAGATGGACCAATGAGCATCTCTATATAAACTGGTTGCAGCATTTTAAGAACCACGTGAAACCAACTCATGATAACCCGGTACTTCTGATATTAGATAATCACACAAGCCATATTTATCTTGTAGCTTTTGAATTTTGCAAAGTCAATTTTATCACTGTTGTCACTCTTCCCTCTCACACGTCTCATAAAACTCATAAAGCCTCTTGATCTGATTTTCTTATCTGAGACAAAAATCGCTCTGAATCCGTACGACGATAAACGATACGTCATACTGAATTCAATCAAAACATTAGTATAGGGACATTATCGAATACCTTTGTAAAAAAGATCGTGTAATGTAACTGTATTATTAAAATGTATTATATTATCGGAAAGTATAATCCTAATTAAATATTGTATTACATTTATAAATAATTAAATATAAAGATTTTTTTATATATTAAGTTGAAAAAGATAGGTATAAATAATAAATATTTTATACATCATATGTATTTATACAATATATCTTATGTATTGATTATACTTTTTATATATATTTTTATATTTAAAATAAATACATTTTTTATGTATTTATTTTAAATACAGTTTTGTATGAATTAAACTATATTATCCTTATGTATCCAAGAATTGTGCGACGCATCGAATCCTAAACTTTTTACATATACCTCGTTTCCTCTCTTGGAGAGTAAAGTAATACTTTTTCCACGAGATACATGTCCGGATAAGCCGCGTGATGTAACTCATGTTCATAGAACACTCCAAAGACAGATTGCGCTCCTGAGCGGTATGGCCCACGCGTACTACCTCAATACATCGATGACGTAAGTATATAATGACAGACTCTATTGAAACGCGAGTATAGATGCATCTCGACGATGTCATCAGACTGCAACAGATTATCATATCCCCGGGCTACACGTCTTCGCTGAAAATTTCTTCTCGCCACAATTGCTCAATGAGCCGACGTAACTAATTTTTCTCTCTTTTCATCGGATTTCTTTTTCATGATTCGGCGCATGATACGTACAACACAGGAAACAAAGAAAATTTTTTAAATTTATAATGAGACCGGCTTTGCGAAGTTCCTCGATGATCGACAGCATCTCGTTGTCGTTGAGCGTTATTGCCCGCTCGATACGAAGCAATCGTCGAGCAATTATAAACGATCCACTAGCTCGTTGGGATCGTCCTAGTGCACGTAATCAATCGCGCTGTCGTTCAGTTGTTGAGAGAATCCCATCATTCATTGTGTGAAGTAATCCTTTCCAAATTTCTTCTGTTTCTTAAGCGTGATCGACATCTACGGCGCGATTACGTGTTTGTACGTGTATCGTCCCTTTTGCTCAATACTCGATCTGCAAATGATGCTTGTGCGCGTTAATCGCCAGCAGCATATTCTTGAGCACATCGTCTTCCGTGTATAGAGGAGATCGTCGGAAATTCTCTTGAAAATCAACTCGTAAAGACCACGTGTATCAACGTATCGTACGCCATCGATAATTATATTGTCCGTCTCATCCACGTTGAAAGATTTACTGTCAAACATCAGTCCATCCTTGTGTAAATAAACGCTATACATGTCATCTATACCGCTCTCTTTTCCCCGCAGGATAGCCTCGACTTTTGACTCAGCGGATCCAAGCCGGCTCGCAACGCCTCTCAGCCTTCCGACGTTTGCAAGCAATTTTGAACCTTTATCGCTCGAAGCGAGTCGTCCGTCAGTTCGAAAACGTTCTTGAACGACTCTATCGGGTGTATGATCTTCGTACGCGGTGTGGAAGTTATCGGCTGTATACGATCGTGCGACAGATCATCAAATTTACGCAGAGTCGCGGAGGGTTCGAATGTTACGATATCTTTCTTATTCTTCTCTTCTTCTTCCTGCTCCTCCTCCTTCTTCTCGCGCTTAGTGACAGACAATGCGTCATTGTAGCGTAACTCTCTCTTTATCACGCATACGCCGGTTGTGAACGATCTATCACAGTGGTTTGATAATAGGCTCAAAATATCTATCCAACGCCATGTCTTTCTCGATTCTATCGATCTTCAGAGCGCGATGTTTTTTATGGAACGACTTGCTCGTCTTCTCGATCGCGATTTTTTCACGCTCGCATACATCAGCCATGTTCATCTCTAGCGAAGTATCAACAACGACTGACCACGTTATGGTCATTGCGAATTCGTTAAATCCTTTTCATCTATTTATGAGCGAACTATCTTTGCCTATAACTACGAATTCATATTTTTGTTGTATCACGCACCAAATCAGTCGCGACACAACACGCAAAATTCATCGCACGACGTATCGGTATTCACGTGATCGTTGTAAACCTGTTTCAAGTTGGTCCTGTTTGAACAGAATCAAAAAGTTCGCGTTGTCGCGTATCAGATGTTTAGATATCCTCGCATACATCTGACAGAGATAGAAACAGTCGACGTTCGCGTGGCGACTCATCGAGAAGTATTTTCTCACTGCATCCTGCTTGTCACATGCCATGTCATCATAGATAAAAATAGAATTTCGGTACGCCTCGCTTGGTGGAACGACGTCGCTGTTGTTGGAGAACGTAAAGTAGCCGATTTCGTCGATAGACGTAAATAAATTCTATTTTATAATATCTATTTCAAGATATTGATACTTTGGCTGTTGCAGCGATTTCGAATAGACGTACACGTTCTCGAAACATACGTCATTCGGACTCTCGAGCAAGCTTATGAGAACGTTGGTTTTACCACATTCGATAGACCGCAAATAATCGCACATATAGTACTCGGCAACATTTCGCCGTGTTTGCGCTTCTCCTCGCCGCCTCCCATCATTCACGATTTTGCGTCGCAATTCGTGACGTGTATCGTCTGCGGTTGCCATACGAATTTCATGCTCACGCTATGGGTTGTGCGTCCTCAACCGCCTATTTAAAGGCGTGCGAATCTGCGAGTCGCGCAATAACAAAACGTATCTCGCGCTGTATCATCTTTTCGACATTCAGGACTTGAGCGCTGAGCAATTGCAGTATATACCGAAGGTCATATTCTTACGCGTGTACGGTGACTATATCGACCGTGTGTGGGACAAGCTTCCAGAACACGTGAAAACGGATCCAGAGGTTTGAACCTATCGTCGCTGCGACGAGCAGATTACAATCAGTCGTAGCAGCGGACGCACATCGATAGTCCGGCATCGAAGATAAAGGACTGTAATGAATGTCGGCGTAGCGCGGCGATCTGAATCGAGTGATAAAGGCGTTTCCTTTCGAGTATACATATCCCGGGCTACCAGTTTTGTGATCCAGGCACACGAAGCGATTAGCCGAGTGCAATTAGTAGAGAATACGCAATGTTGTGTTCTCGGCACGCCGCGTCCAGTAGATTTATGCCTGTGTCACTTAGCATAAGTGTCCTCACGGTAAATTACTTTCCTGCTATAGAGTTGTTTGATGACTACGAGCTCGGTCTGATGATCTTTGCGACATGATATTGAACATGAACGAATCGAACAATAAATTTTATTTCGGCAAAGACGACGCAGAAATTACAATTTCCAAAGGCTCGTATGAAATGTAAGACATAAACGAATTTTTGAAACGTGCGATTTTACGGAAACGTCCGTATCGCGACATATTTGACGTAGTGCATAATGACAATAGCAACAATAACACCGATGGCGAGGGTGGAGAATACACGACGCTCCGCGCAAATTATAACACGATGAGATGCGAGATTAGATGCGCCTACAGAATTAACTTTGACAAGTTCAACAGCGACGTATCGCTGCTAGGATTCTCGTTAAAGCGTATACTACGCTAATAAGGTAATACGAATCGGACGTGTCGATCAACATAATCAACGTAAACATTATCCGCACAGAGTGTAACGTGACCGCGGGCGCGTACAACAACGGCAAATTTATACGCAATACACGAATTTTCGCCGAGCCGGGATATAAGATATCGGAAAGCGCACATCATTTACTTGCCGATCATCGCATTAGCATTACGGATCTAACGTTGAGAATCAAAACGGACGATTGCTCGATTTTTGAGGAGAAGAGATCACTGTCAGATTACACGTGCGATGACAGCGCAAGCGTGAGATGCTCATATTGAACGGAGCGCAGAGAGATAACGCATTCTTTACAAGATCGGTAACGTCATCGTTCGACAACAGTCACTCATCCAGCTGCATCAGGAAGAAGAAGCTTAATCCGAACGTTAAATTTTTTAAATCTTTGGGGTTCACGGTACACAATTTTCGAGATGACTGATATCCTAACATCAAGAATGATCTTCGACAATCGGATCGTAAAGTTTGATACTCAAACGTACAATCCGTTTGCCAACACAACATTTGAGTACAGCGACGAGATAAGAATACATACAGCAACAAGATTTATACATGTTGCCGTGCGAAAGCTTTCTATATGAAGGAAAACTGACGAGGAACTGAGAGGTCCAAGATGCTACCGCGGCAAATAATTGCGTCGCGTTTGATGAAATTCAATACGAGCTCAAAAGTGTGGAGATTGATCGCAACAGAAACGTTGGAGTTACCAGTACCATCAAGAACTACATGTCGCTGACGTATCAACAAATCTTTAATAGCGCTGAACGATGGATGAAACACTAGAGCCGAAATAGAGGAAAGACACTTTCATTTTTGCGTACCGCTCAATATATTGTTGAGCTTTTGCGAGGATTACGCGTGGTCGTCAATGCCACGAGTTGATATTGATAAGATCGCGCAACGATGTCTGATAAGTGTCTGATTGGAGATCTGACGACAGATCCGACGCTTAAATTATTCGAAGTGCAGTGACAAATGCCGCACGTGTTATTGAGCGAGATAAATAAGTCGATGCTACGAGCATTGGAAAGTGGTCGTTATCTGAGCATGAATTTTCGCTCGTGGGATTTATACAAATATCCTCTGTTATAAAATATTCATAGACGGTTACTCATCTCGAGAAGCCGCGATACGTTATCTTTACTCTGCAGACAGTCGAAAGAACAACATATTTCAAGATGCAAGCGTGTTCGATGCTTGTAATTTATGAAACTCTATTTAAATTCAGATTTTTATCTATACGATGATTTGAATTTGGATTTTAATAAAAAGAAATACGCTATCCTGTTTGATATGTACGGGCGTTTTCGTAAAGCATATTACGGAATCGACTGCTTTGAAATGCTACTCAACGTGCTCTTGTTTGTCGAGAAAGGACCTTTTGCGATCATTGACTGCTCGCGACAAAATGAATCCATCACGAGCGCCACCGTAGATGTACACATAGAATTTGACTACAAGGAGAATATGCTTGTAAATACTACAGCCTCATCATACACGATCACGTGATTCAGTATAATCCGTTAACCAACGTTGTTCGCAAAATCACCTAAGTTGTCCGACACGCTATAAAATATACGATTTATCAAAATCGATCGCAGTCTCAAAAAATCGTTTGTCATGATCGTATCAACGTGTGTGGATCTGCAAGGAAAGAAATTTATCATGAAAGAAATGGTGGAAGAAGGATATCGTAGGAAAGAATTTATAGTGAAGGAAATATTGGTGCTGAAAAAAGAAACCATTCTCTCTCACTACATTTTTACATGTCCTATGTCATGGAATTTTTTGACAAAATCCGATAAGTATTACGCTTCCTGACTGAATGCTTATCACCATGGATTGGATGGGAAGACGGGATGATCTCGTACAGCATGGTGAAACGCTGGTGAAACGGCTGTAATTGGTGCGAAAGAAGATGATGAAAATAAGGCTCTAGTATACTAGTATAGTATTAAAGGAGTGAAAAACGTGAATGGTTACTGGATAGACTCGATAGCGACAATTTGACCATTGAGACCCTGGATGCTGATTACGAAGATATAGATTCTTTGAATAATCTAGATGTTACTAATACTATGCGATGTGTAAAACATGTTAAGAATTGTGCGTCATATAATGTATTTAAGATATACAATTGATGGTCGCAAAGCCAAAAAGAAATATATCAAATTTAAAATAAAATATGAGATTTTTTAAAAATATGTTTTAAATTCCTTTCCCCTTTCCTTTCCTTGTAGTTAACAATTAATTAATATTAGCTGTTGAGTAGTAGTATTATAGTAGTACGATTTAATAAGTATTGAATTAATCGATAAGAAAATGCGCTTAGCCATTTGTATTACATTAATAAAAATATTATCATAATTAGCTACTATGTTATATTACATTCATAAAAAATATTATCATAATTAGTTATTAAACCATACCATTAAATATCACATCCATTTAATTAAATCGCGTGCGAAAAGAAAATGGGGAGAGAGCGCAACGGGTGGGAGAGAAAGAACAAAACCCTCTACCTCAAGTCCCGGTGACGCGCTCCCCTTCCTCGGACCCTGTATGACACCCCCTGCACGCACGCACGCATGCACGCACGCACGCCTGCATGCCCGCACGCACACATGTATGCACGCACACATACACTGCATATACGCACTAACATAGTTATTTAGAACCCGCCTATCTATTCTACTTTCCTGCAAAAACTATCCTCTCCCTCGCAATTTGTTTGTGGTTAGAGTTGTACGCAGTCTTTACACGTTCAGTTTTAGTCGCTTGTACGAAAAGTCCAACAACAACATCAACAGCAACAATGTACTCCGCTGTAAGAAGCAACTCACGAAAAAAAAAATTATTACGTTCCACTTCAGAATTATGATGAAATTCTATCATTTACGAAAAGATGTGCCAAGTAAGTTTGAGAATTCCCCATTTTTATACTTTTTCAAATTAATTATTTAATTAATTATTTAATGTTTCTTTTATATCTTTTTATGGCGTGCCCATGCATCGTACAGTTCGTATACAGCTAAGCAGGAAATACGCATTGTCACGTACAGGATACAAATTTCTAGAAATTAGTATCAACATTGGTCCAGCCCAAGCAGCAAAATAGGGCGAAATTACATCTATTCGACCTTCTGATAGGATAAATCTGTTCTACCATGCCCAATTTACGTCGAATCGACGTCGAAAGAAGGTAAGTAGGAAATAAAGTTAAAATAATTTTATGGTCGAAATTAAATAATGGAAGACATTTCGCTCTGTAATTCGTAGTCGGATTTGGTCAAATAAACAGCAGAAGGTCAAATACCGGTAATATCTTGCCTACCTAATTCTAACTAACTTGTGACCTTTTTCCTTTTGACAATTCAGCTTGTCGAGATATCTAGAGGTGGCAGCGTTACACATTCATATCAATTTTACCTAGATGGGTAACCATGCTACAGCCATAACATGCTTGATAAGGTTCCAAGCCATAGAAGTTAAATAAAATATTAACGAAGTCCCATCTCCACGTCGGAAATGAAATTGAATATCGCGTGATGACAGAAATATAAGTGTGAAAGAAAATTTCTGTATACATTTATATTTTACTTCACCAAAACTAACACGCCTTCAAAAATAAATAATTTAAACAATTATTAATTAATGGTTAATTATTTAACAATAATATATTTTAATACAACAAAAATATTTTTATCTTGCATCTATGTTAAAAGTAATGAAATAGATATTGTTTTTCAATTTTTAATCATTCTGAGAGATACAGTATAATTTATTTTACAATAATTTTGGAAAGCGTTTTAATATATTATGGCGGAATAGTTCTCGTAATGATGGCTGACTTAACATTTTTCTCTAAATTTCGACTTGTAGGTCGAATTTCCTTATTGTGAAGGCCAAATTTCCTTAATCAAGGCATTTTTATTTTCAAATCATTGACTTTGAGGGCGTCTTATCGATCAATAAGGCATTTTGACTAATAATAAGTTTTTTGACTAATAATAAGTTCAATTTTCCTATTTCTAAGTTAGATTGACTTCAAAGTCGAGATCGCTGGATCGATATATATCGAAAAATATCTGCGATATCACAACATAAACGTACATTGATTGTGTTCCTATTACCAGAGATAAACCTGTTATAAACCAGAGAGAAATTATTGTACAACAGCGAATAATAAAATAGGAAATCATTTTAAAATTGTTCTTATAATAAGGAAAAGAGGCACTGCAACAAAAATGGAATATGCGTACGTCCTCCATCAGTGAGTGAAAGATGGATTTGTATTTTGGCCATCTAAGAACAGTCTAACTTTGAGAGATGATTCCTCGAGTGTTCCCGAACCTGAGTGGAAGAAAAATGCAAAGTAAAAAAAAAAGATTTTATTGTTGGAAAAGAAGAAGCCGAACTGCGGGAAGAGGAGTATTTAAACGCTTCTTGCACTGAATCTGAAGAAACGTATGTTTAACACCATTATCAGTCTGATAATTATTTAGAATAATTCGTCCCCTCGGTTTTTGATAAAATTAGACTTATTCGACACGTTTTTGCACAAAATGAAAGAATTTGTAAGAAAAAATGTTAGAATGGCCCCGCCAACCAAGATATTAAGCGTTAAAGTTGACAACTATAGAGGTTGGAAAATCTGTCATATCGATAAGATGCAGTGACAACATGCAGTATACAAACATTAGCTGTATGTATACAGTTATAATGTCTATTTTAAAGAAATGTTAGATCTAAACTTCAATCCATGTAAAAAAGTAATTATCTTTAATATCATAATTCACAATTACTCATTCACAATTACATTCTCTGCTTGACAAACAATTCTCTTGTACAAATAAATTCTCTGTTTTACAAATTTGTATACAATTCTCTGCTATACAAACACAAAAAATTTGGCGGAGTGTTGCGTTACAGTGCATGCGCATGTGACTAAAATGTTCGTATATGTTGTTGCATCTCGTCGATATGACGAATTTTCTAACCTCTATAGCCGTCAACTGTAATGCTTAATATCTCGGTTCGCGGAGCCGTCCTAACGTTTTTTCTTACAGATTCTTTCGTTTTATTAAAAACGCATCGAATAAGCCTAATTTCAACAAAATCGGTGACAAGCGTATTCTAAATAATTACCATCAGTCTTGTACAAATTCGTTTTTGTTGAATGTCGCGTGTAATTACAAAAGTTGTGTTATAAAAATAATCTATTATATTTGTGACTTTTGTAACTTGTTAATTAACCAGCAACTTGACTATTAATGACAATGGAAATAAAATAATGGTTAACACAACCGATACAAATATTGATTCATTATTTAATTAAATAATCAACAAATAATCATTAACACGAAATAAACATAAATGAAGTTCCATCAACGAGTACCGGATGAAAACAGATAAGTCTAACGTTTCGAAATGAAAATAGAATCTTGGTTCAAGAGTTAGACGGTAATATATCCAATACTAATGTATCAATCTCAAAATATCAAGAGGAAGTGTTGCTGAATACTAGTAAGTATCAATTAAATATTAATTTATCTTAATATTAAATTTTATTTATTATAGTCATTAATATGATATTTTATTATAGTATTTTAAAAATATTATCAGTATTGAGATGTTGAACTAATATATATTCATATAAATGAATTAATTTCATAGAAATGATAATTACGTGCCGATATGGTTGTTGGACATACACTCAGACCGTAGTAGCGCTTCGTATTTTAAGTAAAGTTATTTAACACAAACGGTCTTGTTTCTAATCTTATTGTTTATACACGCGCGCTGAAAAAAATGCGTAATTCTCTATACATATCGGTTATTGCGAAGAATATTGCTAAGGTCTCGGTGGTCTAAAGGCTCAGGACGCTCGCACGGAATGTAAGAGATCCGGGTTCGACTTCTGACTGAGGCAATATTTTTCGCAATAAGTTTATTACAGTTTTTTAAGATTAATTTGGAAAATTTGGGGGAATTATTAATATTTCAGATTGATTGCATTGAAAGTCCGACAACCATATCGGCACGTAATTATCATTTTTGAAATTAATTCATTTATATAAATATATATTAGTTCAACATCTCAACACTCAGACTGTAGTAGCGCTTTGTATTTTAAATAATGTTATTTAACATAAATGGTTTTGTTTCTAATCATATTATTAAATTAAGTTTTAATTTATATTCATGATTAATTTATATACACAATTTATTTAGTTAAGTATTATCAATACTTTTAAAACAATTGGAGGCACTGGGAAGGGAACGAAGAAGGGAAAACTGTTGCCAGAAATTTGTTAGTTATTTTGTTCACGAAAGAGGTATTGACCAATTTTTCAAGAACAGGAATCTCTAGAATCACGGGAGTAAAAAAGAAAAAAGCATTTTATTCTTGCTGCGGAATCCTTAATTTTTATACAGAAATAGTATTGTACTGGCAGACACATGTTGGAATGCTACTAAAAATGATAATTTGTTCAAAATGCATATTTTAAAGCATGCAAAACATATAAATGAAGCATTAAAAAAGACGAAAAAAACCACTTGCCGATAAATATTAGATGTACAAAAAAGTTCTGAGCTTTAGATTTGATACAACCGAAATAACAATTTAAATTTTATATATCTTCCCGCCCTTTTGCGGTTTTAAAGCGTTAACATTTGGCCTTCTAAAATGTCATACGATTTGGCGTTTGATGCACATAATCTCAAAAATCAGTAGTGTTCACGATGGCAATAACAAAAGAGCATATTCGATTTTCCATCCACTTCGCGTTTCATCTGAAGAAAAATGCTACTGAAGCCACTGCAATGATTTGTGCTGCATATGGAGAGAACGCTGTAAGTCATGCTACATGTAAAAGACGGTATCAAAAGTTTCGCAAAGGAGATTTCAGTCTTAAAGATGAATCGCGTGCTGGACGCCCTGAAAAGATTGAAACGGACGAATTGCAAGCACTGCTGGATATAAACTCTGCGCAAACTGAAAAGGAGCTTGCAGAACAGCTTGGCGTTACGCAGCAAGCCATTTCCGTACGATTACATACGATGTTTTGATTGAATTTTACAAAAAAAAGCTCAGAACTTTTTTGTACACCTAATATTATAATAGGAATCTGATAAAGTACCAAATTCTATCGACCCAGATAATGCAGAATTACCATTACAAAATAACGTTCATATAGAAGGAGAAGAAATAACAAACAATAATATAATTTAGTATGCAATCATAATTTTAATATTCATTACTGTGTCATCAATATACATCAATATACATATATGAGGATAAAAGTAGGGATTCTAACTCACTATGTAGTGCGTATACGTGTACGATGTACATGTGTGTGTGTGTGTGTGTGTGTGTGTGTGTGTGTGTGTGTGTGTGTGTGTGTGCGTGTGTGTGTGTGTGTGTGTGTGTGTGTGTGTGTGTGTGTGTGTGTGTGTGTGTGTGTGTGTGTGAGGAAGTCAGGGAGAGGGAAAAGCCTCACAGACGTTGGGAAGGGGAAAGCGCGTCGCCGGAGACCATAAGGGGGAAGGATTTTCCTTCTCTCTCCCGTTGTAGGATGTAGTTCTCTCTGTCCCACCAGTTGCCCTATACTTATCATAATATTCGCTCTCTCTTCCCGTTGTATTCTCTCTTACGTTCTCTTTTCTTCTTTCAATCGCACACGATTTTATTAAATAGATATGGTACCTATTTTATATTTCTTTAATGATATGACTTAGCAACTAATTTTAATAATATTTTATATAATAATATAGACGAGCAACCGAACGCGCTATTTCTTACTATCTATACTTGTTACCTTTTCTCTCTCTTCCTCCCGTTGCGTTGTCTATCCAATTCTCACGTTTTGTCTCTTTTCTTGCACGCAAAGATTTAAGATTTTTATTTTACCGAATTAATGAGTGCAAATCGAACATTCAATGAGAGCGCGATGACACCGTTAAACGTTATGCTAACGTCGCGTGTAACATGAAACCACCAAGGAATGAGCGAAAGATGAACGAAAGAAAAGATAATAGGAAGGTAATCGAATAATTCCATATCCCGGATATACAGTTCAAATATACATATATTTCAGCACAGTTTTTTACAAAACAGAATGAAAAATATTTATTAACTTATTTATTTCTATACATATATGATACAATTATAAATTTATGATTCTTTCACGAGATCCCAAATCTCTCTACACCATTATCGTCATTTTCCTTCTTATTTTCGCTCAATATACGACATTTGCCATAGCATTGTTCATCAGACTCTTCAAATACTTCTCACATTCTTCTATCGATTGACATCTATCGATTGTTTGCATAATCGCAGCATCTGCACAATCTCTGAACATACAATAGCAAGATATACATAGCATAAATTAAAATAGATTTCATGTGCACATAGAGCATTTATCACATGCAAAATAATAAGAACTTGATCACGCTCAGAGCACCGCTGCAAATGAGTGCACGAAACTTCATACACGTTGATACTTACACCCCGACTATCATATCGAGCCTAACGCGAAGTCACAATGCTCCACGTCAATGTCTATGATCATTAACATATGTACAGGGTTGGCCATATTCGACGGAAAGATCTGGCAACACTGTAACTTTTGACAGAGATGTTAGATCGAGTAACGACGTTTCCCATGATTGAAAAAAAAAACATCTTTCCGTCGAATATGGCCAACCCTGTACTTACATTGTTCCTAACAACTGATGTTCCTGAGCAACGCGAACTTTAATCTGCAATGAATCAAGTGCGTTCCGGATGGTATTAGTAAACGTCTGATTTATTCGTTGCACAGTAACTGATAATGCTCCGATTCTATTGAAAAGAATCAAAGCTTTCGCATGTAATGTACTCACAGCGTTCGGGAAATTATGTATATTCTTCATCGTACACAAGACCAATAGTCTAACCGACTGATAGAGTTTGATTTAAAAGAGACTATAAACGATTTGACTGAAATCTTCGAGTCTACTGAGATAACGAAAAAAAATTATTGCTGTCTAGAATTTAGGGGATATAGAGTAGGGATATACGCTTGCAATAAAAAAATCTAGACTATCATGATAAGTATATTGTTTTCTGTTTGTCTATCGTTTCTTTCATTATTAAAAAAGGTTAACGAAGAATGCATTTCTTTTTAAGAAATTCCAAGTTACCTGACATGAAGAAAATGAGTCACTTATGAAAATGAGTCACTCACATTATTATTATTGAATACATATCAAACACTTTATTGAACTAAGTATATCGTAATAATACTGAATGGTCATTATTGATAGATTCTTTACAAATTACAAAGAAAGGGGAAAGAAATTAAAATGCATTTAAAAAAATCTCATACCTTATTTTTTAAACTTGATGTATTTTTTTCTGGCGTTGCGACAATTAATTGTATATTTTAAATCCATTCTGTAATGCACAATTCTTAAAATGCACAATTCTGTTTTCTACATCGTACAGTATTGGTAACATCTCTCTAGATTATATATAGATATCTATATCTTCGTAATCAGCATCCAGAGTCTTAATTGTCGAGTCGTCGCTATCGAGTATACTAGCTAGCCATTTACATTTTTCACGTATATAAGAATCTTATTGTCGTCATTCTCTTCCGCCAATTACAGCCATTGTAATCAGACGTCAGTTCATCATGCTGTACGGGATCATCCAGTCTTCCCATTACAATCCATGATGATAATCACTTAACCAGGAAGTGCAGTCCTTTTCGGATTTTATCAAGAAATTCCATGGCATGGAATATGTAAAAATGTTATTATGTATAGTAAAAAGAAATCTATTATTTTTCCAATAGAGATGGCTTTAGTAATCTGTATCACGTGTAGACGAGATACAGATTACTAAAGCCATCTATTGGAAAAATAATGGATTTCTTTTTACTACACCTAATATAAGAAAATGACTCCAATTTTCAATACCGATTTCCTTCACGATAAATTTCCTTCCAATGATAAATCCTTGTACAAACAATCAAATTAGATATGTATTAAAAAAGCGTATTTTCCTTATATCATTGTATTTAATGATATTTCAAAGATATCTTAAATCGATTCCAGAGGTGACACACATATCCCTTTATTATTGAATATTGTCACGTTTACTGAATGTAAATAGATAAAAAATGAAGATTTACTTACAATATTGTTACATTAAAGATTCTTTAAATTAATGCTTTAGAAATACGTAAGCTATGATGTAATTTTTTATTATTGAATGTAAAAACGGTTATATCATAACATCTCTCATCGCGATCTGAGTTTCTTTCACTCAATCCGAAGAATTTGTTACGTTTATATTTTAAAATTAATAAATTTCACATCAAATATATTACAGATATGATGCATCTTCAAATCGTAATAAAAAAAAATGTAATTCTAAATGCATGAATAAGTATAAAATGCTAAAACGAATAATATATTTCAATGTTTCCGTGCAAACGTTCGCTACTGAAGCTAAATTATCTTGAAGAATTCATTACTCGTAATTTTAATGTTAAAAACATTATGAATTCTTTTTAAAGATATAAGAGACCAACACTGTTGGTTAACCTAAATAGTTAAAAAATAAATACATTATTTCTTTGAACGCTCTTGCACGGTCTACGTTCATTGTTATAATATAAATCATTGTTTAATAACAACAATCATTTATTGTTACAATAGAATTAAAATTAAATTGCTGCAAAATATAGTTCTGTCTCATTGCGATCAATAACAAACTTTCTACAGACACAATGGTAAATTCGTGACATTAATTATAATTAAATTTATTTTATATAATTATACATTATTAATTTAGTCCTTTTTTCTTATACATTTATCTTATAATATTAATTACTTAATTTAATTACAGGAAATGTTAATTTTATTTATAAAAGATGTTTGTTTCTGATGTAAAATGCTAATAAGTAAAGCTTCAACAAGAAATAACATATATATACAAGGTGCGTCCCAAAATTTTCCCAACTTTTGAAATAAAACAACAACGGTTTACTTTTTTTTTCAAATTCAAATTGTTTATTCAAAGTAGTCCCCGTCGGACTCAATACAACGTTTGGCACGATCTAAAAGCATTTCAAATGAGTGTTTTATGTCGTTCAAAGGCACGTCCTTCAGAATAGTGGTACAAGCCCTTTGGATGTCTTCTACGTCCACATACCGCTTTCCTTTCATGGACAAATGCATTTTGCCGAATAGGTAGAAGTCACAAGGTGCCATATCAGGCGAATACGGGGAATGGTTGATTGTTAAAATGTGATTTTTAGTCAAAAAATCAGTGACAAGTGTCGAACGGTGAGATGGCGCATTATCATGTAACAAGCGCCAACTTCCTCCTTCGCGATATTCTGGCCGAATACGACGAATGCGGTGCACCAAACGCTTCAAAACGCTTACATAGAATACAGCATTAACTGTTTGGCCTGCTGGAACGAATTCTTTGTGCACAATACCCTTGGAATCATAAAAACTTCGATGGAATTTTCGTTAATTGTCGATTTTGGGCGACCTGTATGTGCGTCGTCATTTATGTCCTCACGACCGTTCTTGAATCGCGTATACCACTCATAAACACTGGCACGGGCTACACAATTATCACCATAAACTTGTTTCATCAAATTATGGGTTTCGGTAAATGTTTTACCAAGTTTAAAACAAAACTTAATATTGGCTCTTTGTTCGAAGTTCATTCTCGTACCGATGTATACAACATACTGACACTTGAGACGCCATAACTTCGTTTCCACTGAACCAAATGTCATGAAATTTTTACTGGAAGTCAGCTAGGGATGTACCTTTCAAACGCGCAATCGAACACACGGATGGCGCCACCCGACCTATCCCTATTGAAAAAGTTTGGAAAATTTTGGGACGCACCTTGTATATTAAGTGTACAAATAATATTTCCGCCGTTTTTTATCAAAAATTAAGCATTTATTGTGATAGAACGATACATAATGTTTTATTGATGTAAATCAAAATGTAAGTGCAAGTTCTTTTTGCGTTTGGCACGAATCTTCAATAATGCTTCCAATTCCGCGTCTTCGTACACTTCCGTTACATTCTTTGTCTTCGACGTCAAATTCACCAAGTTTTTAAATTTTTGAAACCATTCACGACAACTTCTCTCACTTAAGGCAACCTCACCATATATTTCTACAAGCAATCGATGAGCCTCAGCTGCAGATTTCTTCAAATTAAAGAAGTAAATCAAAAGTTCCCGCAAATGACGCTTATTCGGCTCAAAACTCGGCATTTTCGCACAAAAAAAAATATGATGTTGATACAAAATCGCTAGTATTTCAAGATTATGTTGTTGACAGATGTCCAACCTTACGATATAATGTTTTACATCAGACAATTTTAACCATATGTGGCGTTGCGAGCGTTAGTCGCGGCGCTGCGAGCGTTAGTTGCGGCGCTGCGAACGTTAGCTGCGGCGCTGCGAGCGTCAGTGGCGGCGCTGCATGCGTCCGTCGCGGCGCTGATACGGTCATTCTTTCCGTTACTCTTCCCATTCGCTCCCTGGTGTCATGGCGTGCCGCGTGCAGACCTCGTGTAAGTCTCTGCGATAGTCAGTAAGTTAGAACTCGGAAGTTGAGGTTCCGAATTACTTTGTGTATTCCGCAAGACCGATACCGATCACTATTCATGTCTGTGATAATTGTTAGCGTCGTCAGATAAATTCTTAGAGTGTATTTTCATAGTTCTAGTATTAACTCCGCGACACGATGCCGGTATCCGAGCCGTCTTACACGCGCAATCACGTCTCTACTTTCTAATCACATTTGTATTTAGTATTTAGTTAATTAGGCATTAAGTGTGTATTAAAACGCCTCATGGCATAAAATCAGAAGCAGTGCGTAGCGCTCATTCTCAACCTAACGTTTTCCCGCCATACGTCCTTCGCCGTGGTTGGCAACCACTGGCGCCATATTGCGTAGCACGTGATCCAATAGCCACAAACTGGTGACCCCGACGTGATCGCGCGGCGTTTTTGTTTTTGTTTGCGCGTGTGTGACCTCGTGTGTTCGACCTTACGCGCGCATCTAAATAAACCGCCGACATGCCTGGTGGCTCTAGCGATTCCCCGGCGTGCAATCCGGACGGCGGCGTACCATCGCGTATTATCGAGATACCCGCGCTTTCGCGAGTCGGCATTAGGTCCATACCGTTCTGGAAAAAAAAACCAGATCTTTGGTTCGTGCAAATGGAAGCTCAATTCCTCACCGCAGGCATAACGGTAGACGACACGCGGTATAATTACGTAATACAATGTCTCGATGACGATTCCTTGACCGAAGCTAGTGATATTATACTTAATCCGCCCGCGATGGACAGATACGCCGTGTTAAAAGACAGGTTATTGAGAAGCTTCGCGGACAGCGCCGATAAAAAATTGCGCAAACTGTTAAACGAGGTCGACCGTCGCCCGTCTCAATTGCTCCGCCGCATGCGGGATCTCGCGCAAAATGGCGCATCGGAAGAGGTACTGAAATCGTTGTGGCTGCAGCGCTTGCCGCAACAGGTACAGGCGATATTAGCGTCCAGCAAGCACGAGCTGGAGGAACTAGCGCAATTACGGACCGCATTACGGACGTGCTTAGCCCCAGCGCCATAGCCGTCGCAACGGTTGCGCCGACGAACACTAACACCAGAGATTCGCAAATATCCGCGCTTACTGAACAAGTAATTAAACTAGTAGCTCATTTATCGCGCGACAGGTCGCGGCCCTCGCATAATTCTCGTCGTAGAAGCCGCTCCAAGTCTCAACCCACGAGCAAGCCGTGCTGGTATCACCAACGCTTCGGCGGCAGAGCGTTCAAATGTACGCAACCGTGCAGCTGGAAGCCGACGGCGTCAAAAGAGAAGGAAAACTAGCAGCCGAACTATCCCCGACGGCAGGAAGTTCGGCGGCGGTGAATCGCCGTTTAATGGTGCGAGACCGCGTCATCGGCACCAATTTCCTGGTGGACACGGGCGCTGACGTCTCGACCGTACCCGCCTCAAGGCGCGACTTTGCGCACTTAGATAAGCAGGTACTCTATGCTGCGAACGGTACGATCATCCCGACGTACGGGCAGAAGCTACTACGGCTCGATCTGGGATTCCGCCGAGTGTTCCAGTGGCCCTTCATCATCGCCGAAGTGGACACCTGTATAATCGGCTCGGACTTCCTGGCGCGCTACAATTTGCTGTCTGACATCCGGCATAAGAGGCATATCGATGGCGATACGCTTTTCAAAGTAAACGCACAGCTCGTTTATAAGATAGTACCAAAGCTGACAGCCTTCGCCGACGACTGCCCTTTCAAAGAAATACTAAGGGAATTTCCAGAGATAACTCGAACATCGGTTACGCACAAGCCAGCCGCAAATGCGGTAGAACACGTCATCGAAACAAAAGGTCCTCCGGTGTCAAGCAAAGCCAGACGACTCTGCCCGAAGAAATTTAAGGCAGCCAAGCAAGAGTTCGAATATATGATGCAACAGGGTTTATGCAGGCCTTTCAAGAGCCCTTGGGCCAGCCCACTGCACCTGGTCAAGAAGAAGAATAGCGACTGGCGTCCGTGCGGGGATTACCGCAAGCTCAACGAGGTAACCGTCCCGAACCGTTACTCAATTCCGTTTCTTCAAGACAGCACACACTTTCTTCATGGTAAAACAGTATTTTCCACGATCGATCTAGTACGCGCATATTAGCAGATTTCAGTTCGCGAATCAGATATTCCGAAAACTGCCATCATCACACCATTCAGGCTTTTCGAATTTCCGTACATGACCTTCGGACTTCGTAACGCAGCTCAAACTTTTCAACGATTCATGGATCGGGTAACCATAGGACTCAATTTTTGTTTTACTTATATTGACGACATTCTAATCGCTTCGCAGAACGAAACTCAGCACAAAGAGCACCTAAGGATTCTGTTCGGTAGACTGCAACAGCATGGAATAGCGATCAATCCGAATAAATGCGTGTTCAGGCAGAAGAGGTCAACTTCCTTGGACATGTGATCAGCGCCGAAGGCATCAAGCCCTTGCCCGAAAAGGTTCAAGCAATTGTTGATTTCCAGGAACCAGCCACTGAAAAAGGACTTCGACGATTTCTGGAAATGCTCAATTTTTACAACCGATTTTTAAGGATATCGCAAGTATACAGGCACCATTGCTAAAAATAATTTCTGGGCGTAAACGCAACAACAATGCGAAAATCGAGTGGACTCCTGAGCTCAAGCAATCCTTTCGACGAGTAAAGGAACATCTCGCTCGCATTTCCAGACAGCAATGCAACACTCTCGTTGCAAACAGACGCCTCAGACAAAGCAATCGGCGCGGTATTGCAACAGCACAGCAACGGATTTCTCCAACCACTCAGCTTCTTTTCAAGGAAACTCACGCCTACACAAACTAAGTATAGTGCATACGATAGAGAACTATTAGCTATCTATGCGGCTATCAAACATTTTCGATATATGTTAGAGGGACGAAATTTTCACGTTATCACGGATCATAAACCTCTCATTTACGCATTCAAGAAGAAGTTAGATCAAATGTCGCCAAGACAAACTCGTCATCTACTCTTCATTTCAGAATTCACAACTGATGTACGTTACGTTTCAGGCGCCGATAACATCGTAGCAGATGCATTATCTCGCGCCGACACTATCGTGATGCCAACTAGTCTCGATATGCAGGAGATTGCAGAAGCTCAAGCCTCGGATGATGAATTGCAGCAATTGAAGCAATCCACATCAACGTCTTTGAAGCTCAAAAAGTTTACCTTATCGGAAACAGCATCCAGCATTTACTGCGACACTTCAGAACAAAAGATCAGACCTTACATTCCCGGACCACTACGAAGGCGAGTTTTCGACATGGTGCATCAAATGTCGCATCCAAGCGGCAGAACAACTCACCGGCAAATTGCACAAAAATTTGTATGGCCTTCCATGTCTAAAGACATTAAAGAGTGGGCCCGCACTTGTCTAGCATGCCAACAATCCAAAATTCATCGTCATAACTACACCACACCCACCAAAATACCAATACCAGATACTCGTTTCGAGCATGTATATATCGACATCGTCGGTCCTCTACCTCCATCCAAAAGTTTCAAGTATTTATTAACAATGATTGACCGATTTACTCGTTGGCCGGAAACTATTCTATTACAGGATTGTACAGCAAACACGGTAGCGAAGATGTTTTTCACTCACTGGGTAGCCAGATTCGGAGCTCCACGCTTGATCACGACCGATCAGGGCTCGCAATTTGAAGCGCAGCTGTTCGACACATTAACTAAACTCATTGGCTCTAAACGTTGTCAGACAACTGCATACCACCCGGAGTCTAATGGCATCATCGAACGATGGCATCGCTCCCTAAAAACAGCATTAATGTGTCACAGCGAAACTCAATGGACTGACACACTGCCAATAGTATTACTAGGATTGAGAACTTGTCTCAAAGAAGATCTAGGCGTTTCGGTAGCGGAATTAGTGTACGGCACGCTCAAGGTACCAGGCGAATTTTTCTCCTCTGAAGAAATGCCGAGCGACCCACGAATTTTCGTCGAAGATTTCCGCGTAATTATGCAAAAGTTGCGGCCTAGACCAACTTCTCATCACATTAGACCTAAGTTATTTTTTCACAAAGAATTATATAATTGCTCGCACGTTTTCTGCAAAGTTGAAGGCAACAGACGTCTTCTGGATCAACCATATACCGGACCGCATAAAGTACTAGAGCGCATCTCGGACCAAGTCTTCGCCATTGAAATCGACGGCAAATCCATCAACGTCACGGTCGACAGACTTAAGTCCGCGTACGTACTAATCCAAGACTCGGAAACTATTCCGTCCACCGTATCTTCAACTGACATTCCAGTGCAAGGTGAACCAAAAACTTATCCTAGTCCAGCAGCAAAGCGAAAGACTGTTAGATTTAAGATGTAATTCGCGCAATAGTACGCTAAGCAAACCAATATGTACAAGTTTTGTTTGTTTCATCTATTCTTATGTTTGTTATTCTCATTCTAGCGATATCTTAACCAGTATTTCTTTCTGTAACGTTTACACTAGAAGGGGAGTACTGTGGCGTTGCGAGCGTTAGTCTCGGCGTTGCGAGCGTTAGTTGCGGCGCTGCGAACATTAGCTGCGGCGCTGCGAGCATCAGTGGCGGCGCTGCATGCGTCCGTCGCGGCGCTGATACGGTCGTTCTTTCCGTTACTTTTCCCATTCGCTCCCTGGTGTCATGGCGTGCCGCGTGCAGACCTCGTGTAAGTCTCTGCGATAGTCAGTAAGTTAGAACTCAGAAGTTGAGGTTCCGAATTACTTTGTGTATTCCGCGAGACCGATACCGATCACTGTTCATGTCTGTGATAATTGTTAGCGTCGTCAGATAAATTCTTAGAGTGTATTTTCATAGTTCTAGTATTGTAACTCCGCGACACGATGCCGGTATCCGAGCCGTTTTACACGCGCAATCACGTCTCTACTTTCTAATCAACATTTGTATTTAGTATTTAGTTAATTAGACATTAAGTGTGTATTAAAACGCCTCATAAAATCAGAAGCAGTGCGTAGCGCTCATTCTCAACCTAACGTTTTCCCGCCATACGTCCTTCGCCGTGGTTGGCAATCACCGGCGCCATATTGCGTAGCACGTGATCCAATAGCCACACATAGCTTGCTAGTGGCGCCGTCTTTTGTCAAACGGCGGAAACTTATTTGTACACATAATATATACGTGCGCGCGCGCGTGTTATATATATGTTTATAAATAACACACACACACACACATACACACACACACACACATTTATATATATGAGTAATATATACGTTATAAACCGCACAAAAATTTCTCTAATTAGATAAATAAATTTTAATTCCATCAATTAAGTAAAAGAAATCCTATATTCGATCAAAACTGATCTTATTGGTTAAATATTTCGGTGTGAATTTATATATATATATATATATATATATATATATATATATATATATACGTACAATTCTGTAAATTACGCAATAAAGTCCTTTTCAATCTTGAACGCAATCATAGATGGAACTACAATAGTATTATAAAATTATGTATTATAATTATGTGTTCATACACGTTCTCTTGAGAAACAATTCGTTCACTAGTTGTTGATCAAACGGATGTTCACTTTGTTTGAGATCGTTAATTCATAAAAAAAAGTAATAATTCTTTCGTTTAATTAATATTAATTGTTGTTGGACGTGTGCATAAAATGAGTCTGTAAATTCATCTCTAGCACGATCTTAATTCTCGCTAAAGCTACCAATTTGTCGTTTTTTTCATTTCAAATTAATTCGTTATACACACACACAGACAACGGCAACGAACCATCGAAGGTTCGAGAACAATTCAATCACGCGCGTGAGCGCAGCGCTCCAACAAACACGTCACGCGCGGCCACCAATCCCACGAGCGGATTTGCTATCGCGCATGACTGTTACGTCGAAAGTCGTTAGAAAAGAATCCGAGGCGCCAATCAATCTTATATACAACAAATGCCACGCAAAAATGACAATTGTGGCAAAATTCTATTGGACATTATCAAGAGGAAATCCCAGGCCACGAAGGCAATATATCCGCCGATCGTAGCCGCTTTTTCTCTCTCTCTCTCTCTCTCTCTCTCTCTCTCTCTCTCTCTCTCTCTCTCTCTCTCTTAGTGTTCAGAGTCTCGCTATTATATTGTGTAGAAAACTGCCGTGAAAAACCGCCAAGTAAAACCGCTGTAAAGAAGATTCCTTCGAGAACCGCCGAGAAAATCGCCACGATTTTCTATTACTACTGAGTAAGATAATTCGGAAAAGATGATTGTAACAAATATTTTGCGATAATCATTTATTTGTACTGAATTAGTTGTAAAAATTAAAGTAAATCTTTAGTCAAATTACAAAGAAACGAAATTCTTTTCACTTTCGTGCGTTATATCAGCCGTATGCCGTCCTCTCACTTTAATCTTTACGCGCGGTGCAGTCCCGCACAACTTACATACTATATAATCATTGGTGATAAATATTGCTGAAGTCGGCACTCTTGACTTATGCGAAACTGCAAAATTGTATTTCTACATATTCAATAGAGTAATCTAACCGCAAAACATGTTGTGACATGTCGAATTTCCGTAGAAAAAAATTTTTATATTACACTTATACAAAATCATATCTAACGTGACCTTCGTCACAACTGCCATACATCGACGTCTCACCGAGAAGAACTTATGCATTTTTATCTGTTAAACTTAAATCATCGACGTCTCACCGAGAAGAACTTATGCATTTTTATCTGTTAAACTTAAATCATCAACAGAAAAATGTTTTACTATTATGTAGTATACCCACATGTTGATAGTATTAGTGAATTACAATCACAAAACATCTATGATAATTATCAAACATATATCAAGCCATCATCGAACACCTATCGAATTATTGTCAAAAACATCTTTCGAATCAATGTCAAACATCGAACCATTATCGAACCACTTTGAATCCTAACTATACACACTGGGTTCTCAGAAACCTCAATCTCAATTTGTTAAATCGAGATCTTTTCGTATTTCTGAGCTTTTCTTTTTCTTTGAACAGGCAATCGTCGAACGGTTCAGATATGTATCATAGGTCAGATATGTATATATGAATGAACATATATATGCATGTATGTACATATGTATTATATGTATGAACGTATGTACGAATGAACATGAATGCATGTATGTACGTATGTACATATAAACATATGTATGAACGTATGTATATATGTATACGTATGAATATATATACAAATGAATGTGTATGTGTATGTGTGTATGTACGTACGTACGTACTACACATAGTGTACATTCTTCATTATAAGGACTTACAAATTAGCAAAAATATGACAGTGGTCTGTCAGACCGACGTAACCGTTGATGTATTTTTTAACATTACAGTTCAAAGTTAAATAACTGACATACTAATATTAACTGTGCAATTTATCACAAACGTCTGGACCTTAATCGAGTCGCTCTTAATGCAAATACAGACAAATTGCATTGGTGTTACAAGTTATAAAATACAAATCCGGTAATGATTGTGTCATTTTGTTTATTTGATCTTCAATTGCTCTTTTCTAATATAAACTATTCAAAAAATTAAACTTTTTCTGATTGTATAACTTGTTATAATACGAGTTGCATATATTGAAAATGCTGCATTACATGACAGAAGGATATAAGCACCGATTCTAACCCGGATACAGCAACCAGCAGATGGCTCTAGTGTCGCGCGGATGGGGAGAGCGAAGTCATAGATGCTGGGTTCGAGGGAGAGGGAAGCGAGTCATCGAGGTCCGTGTTTAGAGGGCAAGAGGGGATTTGTTCCTTCTCTCTTTCACCCATTGCGTTCTCTCTTTAAATTATTGTCCACTCCCTCTCCTATTCATTGTAAGATGCAGTTCTCTCTCTTCCACCTGTTGCAGTCCCATACTTATTTATTATCCTATACCTATATATTATTTGCGTTTTCTCTTCCTTCCACTGCGCTCTCTTTTCTTTTCTTCTTCTGCACATGATTTTATTATATAGATATGGTATTTACGATTTTTTAATACTCTGCAATAATTTTAATTGAGCAACTGATAATATGTTTAGTAATACAAGTGGCCAAGCGTTCCTAATTGTCGAATCATTATTAAAACTGTTATTGAGTAACTATCGAACTTATTAAACTATTGTATATACATACTACTGAACAACTATCATTATTGATAGATTCTTAATTATAGGGGAAAGAAATTAAAATGCATTAAAAAAAATCTCATACCTTATTTTTTAAACTTGATGTATTTTTTTCTAGCGTTGCGACAATTAGTTGTATATTTTAAATCCATTCTGTAACGCACAATTCTTAACATGTTTTCTATATCGTACAGTATTGGTAACATCTAGATTATGTAAAGAATCTATATCTTCGTAATCGGCATCCAGAGTCTCTCGACGAATTATCGAGTCGTCGCTATCGAGTGTACCAGCCAGCCATTCACGTTTTTCACGTATATAAAAGTCTTATTGTCGTCATTCTCTTCCGTACCAATTACAGCCATTGTAATCAGGCGTTTTGCCATTCTGTATGGGATCATCTCGTCTTGCCATTGCAATCCATGATGATAAGCACTCAGCCAGGAAGCGCAATACTTTTCTGACTTGACTTTGTCAAGAAGTTCTATGACATGGGACACGTAAAATATAATGTGAGAGAGTAGCTTTTTTTTCAACAGCGCCACTTCCTTCATGACAAATTTCTTTCCAACGATAAATCCTTGCAGATCTACTTGGAATAGTCATGGTGAACGACTTTTTGAGACTGTGCTTGACTACAAAGGATCTTGGATTTTATCTCATATTAAAAAGAAGGGGAGAGTACTTTTTTTGATGATGATAATGTTATGTCCCACAGACGCCACGATGTTTCTTCTTCGGCTCCACGTCGCGACTATGGTTGGCGTCTGCGAGACCCGAGCGAAGCCTTCTGATAACGGTCTGACAGAATTGAAAAGAGGGACCGGACAGGCTCCGCGAAAATTCGTAAATGCCAATTAACGGAAAGAATAACAACCTTAATGTAGGTCCGAAAAGAGACAAGATTGCAAAAGACATTATAAATGCACCGAAGTCACGCAATAGTAAAAATCTAGGCTTTGTCATCCGAGACTGACTAACAATTTCATCTTAGAAAACAGGCGCCACATCGCACTTAAAAAAATCGTAAATCTCGCGTGACATTACAACTAACTTTTACATCCTAGACAAAGGGCACAACGCCCTTTTTTTCGGGGTATAAATAGAGGTTTCCCGCGGAAGCGCAGAGTGTCAATAAAAAGATCAAACTAACTCGGTTCGCGTCAGTTTACGTGCAGTCCACAAGTTGACCTATTGTCGCGGGCAGTGCGGAAATGACTAAAACCCGCGCTAATCACGCCAGTTCAATACGAGTGCGAAGTTGTGAGCAAATCGGCACTGGAATCATTAAGCGTATGCCACTGCGACTGCCTTTCTGACGCTCTCCGTAGACGACGGATTTCCTTCCACAAGTCATCAACCGGAATCTACCCGATATCTTGGGCAACTAACAGTAAGTCGCTACTCCTTCCAGTCGATCCTCCCGCATGGGAACACATATATCTGTACCTATATACATTTGCGTCCGTTTTCAAGAACATACATGCACGTCATTTTAACCCTTCGTAGGTTTGTAATATGTACCATTCGAAAAATTCGCGGAAGAACTCCCTATGTCCGGAGGAGTAGGTAGAACCGTCCCACTCACAATCGCGCCGCCTCAACCGACTGACGAGCAATTTAGCGAGATCTCTTACCAACATTACAGACACAACCCTTAGATCTCACCTCTCCTCCTGTCGACCCCGCCATCCGAGAAATCCTCGGTTATTCCCCTCCTCCTCTCGAGGAACGATTCCCTCCCCCTCCTTCTCACGAAGAAGGATTCCCACTCCCTCTTCCTCCTTTGGATCAACTCCCGCGCCTCTCATTTCAACTGAATCCCGAGCCGATCGATTGGGATCGGATGTTCCGATTTTTTACGTCCCCCTCCTACGAAGGGGACAGACTAGTCACCGTGTATATCCCCGGAAATCTCACACCTTACACCGTTCTTTATAAGCACCTCATCCCGATGTACTCCTGCAACACTTTCCTCGCCGCCCATACTCGCTAACCCTTTCTCCCCTATACACACACACACGCATACATCAACACACACACACCCTTAAGGTGTTAATTATATTTTTATATAATGAAAAAAGGATCGAAGAAGTTTATTATATGTAACATTTTTCTATTTTCTTTTTATTGTTAATAAACATAAAGTAACATAAGATATTTCCCTGTCATTTATTAAAATCACCTCTCGCATTCACTTCCCTCGAATACCTGAGATCGCACGAGGTCCAGTCCCGGGTCAAAGGGATTAAATTCCTTGACCCAAATAGTAGGATCGACGTTCGCACTGTCCAGAGGAATAGATGTCATAGCGTTCCTTCGGACGTTGACCCACATTCCGGGAGTAAAAAGGCGCGTATGACTCACAGATGTTCGCCTCCGCGCGTATACCTGTGAGATTGAGTCTAACCGTCCTTCATACCCTCTCCATTCTCCCTCATTGTCTCCTTGACCAAATTTTCAAGGGTTTGGACGTAACAATAATTTACGTAATCTTGCGTACTACATTTGACATTGGGCTATATTCGATCACGCGTCGTATATGATAAGGCAATAGGCAATTCGCAGGTACATTCTCTTTGAATTCAAATTCTAATCGTACATCTACGGTGTCACTCTTGACAGACTCGTTTTGTCGTTAGCAGTCAATGATTACTTTCCCCACACCAACCAATCCGGCGTTTTTGCATCTTTATCGGAAGCGTGTGCTTGTTGTGGGAATAACATGATATGCGTAATTGTGTATGGTTGTTTGGTTTTCATTTAACATTCAACCGAGGACAAACGCACCACTAACAGTAACATTCTTACAGAGTCAGAGCATGCGTCTAAGGTCAAAAAGCAAATGAGTGGGCCTCCCCATGGTTCCCCGTGGGCGTGAGGCCCCAGGCCTCGAGACGTTTCGCGGCGAAACTGCTCATTCCTGCAGAAATGCCCTGCAGGCGCTGCTGGGTTTTTCCATCGCCTTTTTCAGGGCAGCTTCGCTAGCTGGTGGATGGTAGTTTGTGGCATATACCTTAATGGGTGAGGTGGCACGTTCGCTTCCGATTGCGGGTCGGGGCCGACTAACAATGACAGTCAATGGTTACTAGAGTATAACCTTTCAAAAAGGAATTTTCAAGGAGGCGGAATGATGGTTCATTTCTTTTACGAGGGGTAGTAAGACGTACGGAAACGTAAATACATATCATACAACATAGCGGCTCTGCGTTTGTCAAAGTCTAGATTCAGATCATCATACGGATAAAATTCAGAGTTTAGATAAAGTTTCACATTGGTTAATTTACAGGTGTCGAAGCAAGTTTTACGTGCTGTTATAATATTTTTTTTATCAGTCTGTAGACCAAAGATAACGTATTGTGGTTTTTCCAGCTGAGTCGCAGTCTTGATGGCCCAGGAATGCTTCGTTGTATTTAGCAATAGGGGATATTCATACAAATCCCACGAAAATTCATACTCAGATATCATCCGCTTTCTAAAGCACGCAGCATGGATTTATTAACTTCGTTCAATGCAATGTGAGGCACTGTACTTTGAATAATTCAAGTGTCGGCTCTATCGCTAGATTTCTCACTATGTAATTGTTACCGTTGCGCGCTCATATCAAAATTAATTCGTGACGAGCGTTAATTACCACACGTTTGTAATCTTTGCAAAAGCCCAACAATATGGCGCTATTAATGTTGTTAATGTGGAACGGTACACAAAAATTAAAGTATCCTTCGTCTGTCATTAAGCTTTTCGCGGTATCATTAGAATCGATAAATTCAGCATTGTGCAAATTATATGCGATTTCATTAGAAAACGTTGTATAATCCTTCATAAGGCTAGTTATTCCAACGTTTCTGCTGCGATCAATCTTTATATCATTGAGTTCATATCGAACATGAACGCCACACAATTACATCCAAGATTTGATTGCTTTTATACATTTTTTTCCTTTGAAGTCAATCTACCTTCGACGTTGAGAATGCTTTCACACGGTAACGTATATAAATCCTGTTGTATGAGTATCCTTAACGCATCGCTATGTCCAAATATTGTGTTGACGTATGGATTGTGTGAAACTCGAACTTGACGATGCGATCGTCAAAGATTAGTTCGACTCCAATGTTCAAGATATTAGCCATTTCAGATATTTCGTACAACAAAACCCAATGAAAAATTGTAAAAATTTAACGTTCAATGCAGTGAGTTTCTTTCTACTGGACGCTCGAATATTTTTGATCGCTGTCGTCCCTCTGGCAAAAATTATGTCCCCTGTCTGTATCGCCTGCTCGTTCAGAACAAGCAAATCTCACGTTATCGTATTTCTTTACCACTGTCGCCTCCAAACATGCAATCTAACAGTGCTTTCTTCTCCGCGAAAATCGAGCAATCGTTCGTCTTGATCCACAACATCGTCAAATCCGTAATGCTCCGTACGATGATCGGAAAGTAAATGACCTGCGTCCGTTTTTCCGATATCTTATATCCTGGTGATATGCTCGGTGAAAATTCATGTATCGTGTGAACGGACTTATCATTGCTGTATGCGCCAGTGGTCACGTTCCATTCAATGCGAATGATATTTACGTTGATGATATTTATCGATACATCTGATTCGTGCTACTGTTGCGACTCCAGATTTCGATTTGATGAAAATCCCAACAACAATCCAATATTGTGAGGTTTGATGAAATTTACTTGATAAGCGCATTTGATCTCATTCTTCATTATATTGTTATTGGCATGAATAGTCAATGGGTTCATCCTCTTTGCGAAGCGTTTTCTTTCTCGCAACATTATTAGAATAAAATTAGTAGAATTGCACTGTCTTAGATACTTGTTTATGTCACGTATTTCGTACGATCCGGAATGACAATTTCTTTGTCATCTTTGTCAAAGTAAAACTTATTATTCAATGAATGTACATTAGATATCGTATGGTAGGTTTCAAAGCCCGTCATATCGAGTTCATAATTGCCATCGCTCAAATCTACAAAAAAAGTAGCAGACCACGAGAGCGCTACTCTTATCGGTGAGCGTAAATGTCAGTGACATGTTTAAATAAATACTGAGTTGAAAGAATCAATGTCAATTCTTAAATTGATCGTCAACCGTCTGTAAAAACTGTAGACACAGTTGCTTTGATCGTAATGTTGACAAGGCGTGTGATTATACTCGATTTGTGTTACGTCCAAATATTGCACCAATTTCTTCGGTGGTTGAAGCTTGCCAAAACTATCAAAGAAAACAGCATGGTCTCCCCCCCTCCCCGTCCCCGTTTCTCGTACACCATCCAATGTGTACCTAGTTCATCAGCATTATCCAAATTTACGATATTGCTCTCGTTTTGATACACTCCCCCTGTTGGTAAGCATAAAAATACATCTAAAATATGGAATAAGCATACGTTTTGCCAGTTGTTGCAGTTGTACGTTGATAGTTACACTTCGACAATTTTGGCAACTGTTTAGGGTTTTTTTAAATCTTTTTTATTTTTTCCGTTGTGACTCCTCGTCCACGCTTGTATGGAGTGAGATAAACTCTATGATCTTCCATGACGCGGTTATGACGTTTCAGTTCTTCCAACTGACGTTGCGCTTTATTATCGTTTATAACTTTTGCGACTCCGCCGCTGACCAACGAACCGAAGACTCCCAATAGCGGAACAGATAAGATACTACCGCGTTTTGCTACCGATAATATTCGTTTTTTCTTCTTCGTTTTCATGTCCATACCAATTTTCGTTTTGGCTTTCATAGCCGCTCAAACAGCTGTGGCAGCAGCTTTCTCTCCAAAAATCTTTTGCGGTAATCCGTTTCCGCGCCTCCTCAGCGAGTATTTTGTCAGCTACGTGTTGTTTCGTGAGATCTTTACTCTGCGAATAAGCTATGTCGTGTTCGCGACTAACGGATTAATGCCTCGATTGCCTCTAGCCAATCACTTTTCTAAATGCGTACCTGGATCACAAAATTGATATCCGGGGATATGCAACTCAATCGGAAGTGTGTTTATCGCGTGATTTAAAAAATCGCAGCCTTTGGTTGTTGTTGTTATTGACATTTGCTACAATTTCTTATAAACGACGATGGACCAATATGCGATCGGTGACAGGGCAAATTATAATTTCAAGCACCGACAATGTGCTGAACCTCTGAATCAGCCTTTATATGCTCAGGTAATCAGTCCCACAATTGATCTATGTAATTCTTAAATTCTCATAGCAAAATAATTTTCGGTATATATTCCAACTCTTTGGCGGTTAAATTATGTACATCACAGTTGTCTGATAAGATAAGAAGCATTTTGAATATTGAGCGGTTTCGCTTTGCGCGCTACTATAAGTACATTCGCTGTCGTTTTTTTTTTCAATATTAACAGTGTCGTGAAGGGAGAAGATATGAAGTTCGTGCGACACGCACGATCGCAGACGATCAAACTGACTAATGACGATCAAAGTCGACAATAAATATAAACTGAAAAAGAAATATGCAAATATGGAAACATGCTGCCGATTTTTATACACGGAATCATCTACGGTCCATCGAACTGCGAAAACAAACGTGTTGATAAGTTTGCTGGAAAATTCACATATGTTTCGAGAATGTGTACGTATACTCGAAGTCGTCGCAACAATCAAAATACCGATACTTGGAGAATTTATTAGCATTGATTGAAGAAATTGGTTATTTTACATTCTCCAATAATAACGATGTAGTACTATCGAACGAGGCATTTCTAAATTACATTTTTGTCTTCGATGATGTGGTATGCGACAAGCAAGACGCGATCAAAGAGTACTTTGTGATAGGTCGACACGCGGACATCGACTGCTTCTATCTGTGTCAGACGTACGCAAAGATACCAAAGCACTTATACGCGATAATGCAAATTTGTTGATCTTGTTCAAACAGGACGGTACCAATCTGAAACATGTATACAATGTAAACACTGAATGTCTTACGAGAATTTCTGTGAACTGTGTCGTTGCTATTGACAACAAAAGTATGAATTCGTAGTCATAGATGAAGACAGTGCGCTTACGAAAGAACGATACAGAAAAGGATTTAATGAGTATGCGATATCTTACCGTGGTTAGTCGTCAATACATCAACTATATAACATTTCCTTTCGAATGCCACATGGATAACAACAAAGAGTTCAAGGATCTCGAGAGGACAATGAAACAAATTGCGACTTGATTTGTAAAAAGTATCGCGCTTTAAAAACCGGCAAAATAGAGGAAGATATAGCATTGGAGAAACACTTTAAGCCTATCGTCGAACCTCTAAAACAGATTGAGAACACCGCTAATGATGAATCTCAACCAATTAAGAAAGAAGTCAACTTGTAAAGGATAAAAATATTAGAAAAGAAAACCTGAAGATAATAAAGATGTTCATGATGATAAAAATGATAATGATGATGATGATCTCTGGATGGATACTTCATGGCTTCAATTAACTTCGTCATCTAAAAAGTAATATACAAAAGAATCGAACATTATGCGTTGAATTCCATTTATGCATCGCCTGAACCATACGAATTATCGTACGAACGCATGTTTGCATCATTCGCATGTTTCCTCATTCGAAGACGTTTATGAAACCAATGAACCGCTTGAAACGTTAGTTAAATAATCATTGCAAATGCGGCAAGTTCATGAGGAGTTGCATAATTAATTGAGATTATTTGGACAAAAATAAGAGCTAAGGTTTTAGGTTAGGCGATCGGATGATGGACGGGTGGCGTTAAACGAAACGTGACAGAAATGCGTCTTCACACGGCTGCTCTTCAGGGCAGCACATAATCACAGAACAATAGTTGGACGCCAGGCACGAGCGAGCGTGCCACTCTTTCTAGAAATTACGCGATTTTCTTTATGCCATCTTTAATGAGCTGCGAATGTCAACGAGCTCTCAACCGGTAGCTCAGCCTCGGAAATGGCAGAGGGGGTTCGCGGTCGAGGATAGCAGATCGTTTGGAGAAGCGAATAGGGACGAGAATAAAGTACATACGAATTAACAATAACAAAAGTAACAAATATATTAAGTGAGTCTTCGACTCACATTTACATCTGGCGATACAATCGAGACGATAAATTCTACTTGAGCTCAATAACTGATGTACATAGTCCCCGAGGTTTTACGCTAGGCGTATCAACTTCGTTAAATTCCCGCGACACGAGCTCACGCCACATGGGAATACTCTCGCGAATTATACGAACCATACTTCATCGTCTCGCAAATGCTAAGGAATTCGGCAACAATTGTAGCGTGGACACAGCGTGACCTCATGTGCGCTCGCGGGACCTCGCGCCGCTCAGTTGAGATGCAGAGAAGGCTCGAATACGTGCAAACTCAACACTACGCAGTCTCGATACGACAGAATACGCACACTTATCAATTGCTATTATAAATTGACTTTAATGGCTATGACACAGAAGACCAAATAAATGCAAATCTTACGCTACAGACGCTCAAGCCGACACGATACGCAACAATACTACAGCACGGAACTTCGACGCAACATATGATCCGCGATAAAAAGAAACGAATGACGAGGCTGTGGCCTTGGCGGACGCCTTAGAGTTATCCCGATGACAAGGGCCGTTCCGGGAGGCGACACGCGTACTCGAATTCCGCGAAACTCTGGTGCACGGTAATGCCACGTGCACTCACTATTATACGCCCGATAGAAATCCGATAAGCTACGCCTCCCGGACGCGGAAACCGGCGACTTTACAGGGGTGATGCTTGTCTCACCGTAACTCCCTCGCAGGTGCTCGTCCTAGTCGAAGTTTCCTTGAAAGATTCGCTGACGTCCTGTGTCCTCTCGCGTGCTTTCGCCAAGCTGACCACAGCTCAAGTACCGGGCGCTAATCCTCCCGGGTGCACGCAGGGCTCGTTATCCCCGCGAGGGGGCCTTATCGCGCCTGATTGGCGCGTGGCCCTGCGGCTCCGCTAATCGCGGGAACCGCGTCATGCCCGTCGCATGTCCTGGCGCGCGAAATTCGAGAGATCGCGAGAGTCTTTTTCAGGCCGCCTCGTGGCCTCGAGGCGCCTATCCGGGGTTCTCGCCGTCCTTGGGGCGTAGACAGCCTTCCCCGTCATGCCGTACCGACTCTCAATCCGCTTTGCGCCTGGAAGAGGGTGCGATAAAAAATGCTTTGCGATAATCAAAAGGACGAATTAAGGATAACAATGAAGGAAGGATATCACCTACGTGCAACCCGGGGTCTGTCATCAGCGGTCGTCTCTTGACTCTCAATCCTGGTCGTTCTTCCTCCTGTTCTCTTCGGTGAGGTGGCGTCACTCTGCCAAGGTCGCGGCAGTCGCCTCTGTAATCCTCAGTACGGGAACACACAGAAACGGGAAAACGAAAACGACAGCGCGGAACACGTAAGGTACGCAAACGACGTCGCGGGAAAAACGCAAGTGCGTCCGCCCTCAAAATGTAAGAGGACTCAGGACGCTATACTGCACTGTTTGGTCAGGCCATGCGACCCTTGTGACGGACGGAAAACGTCACGTCACAATGTATAGAAATAAATAAGTTAATAAATATTTTTCATTCTGTTTTGTAAAAAACTGTGCTGAAATATATGTATATTTGAACTGTATATCCGGGATATGGAATTATTCGACTACCTTCCTATTATCTTTTCTTTCGTTCATCTTTCGCTCATTCCTTGTTGTTTCATGTTACACCACGCGACGTTAACATAACGTCTAACGGTGTCATCGCGCTCTCATTGAATGTTCGATTTGCACTCATTAATTCGGTAGAATAAAAATCTTAAATCTTTGCGTGCAAGAAAAGAGACAAAACGTGAGAGTTGGATAGACAACGCAACGGGAGGAAGAGAGAGAAAAGGTAACAAGTATAGATAGTAAGAGATAGCGTGCTCAATTGCTCGTCTATATGATTATATAAAATATTATTAAAGTTAATTGCTAAGTCATATCATTAAAGAAATATAAAATAGGTACCATATCTATTTAATAAAATTGCGTGCGATTGAAAGAAGAAAAGAGAACGTAAGAGAAAATACATACGGGAAGAAGAGAGAGCGCGAATACTATGATAAATATAGGGCTGCAACGGATTGGACAGAGAAAAGGAAAACCCTTCCTCCTCTACTATGAATCCTGGTGATGCAGTTCCCCCTTCCCAACATCTGTGAGGCATTTCCTCCTCCCTGACTCCCTTACACACACACATATACACGTATACGTATACGCACTAACACATAGCGAATTAGAATCCCTACTTTTATTCTACTCATATGTATAAAATACTTGTACTGTGATATTGAAATAATCACTACAATGTTAGTTTAGTATCTAGTGTACAATAATGGGATGAAAATAAATTAATCCTCTCTCCTACCCTTTCCTTCTCTTCCCTCCCCCCTTTCCCTCCTATTCTTTTCCATCCCCTCTCCCTCCTTGCCACCCTTTCAACAAAGCTGAAGATTACATAAGAGATCTTTCCTGTCAAGTTTCTGTGACCAGCGATTGAGAAGGTATACTTTTTCGTGATACTCTGTTCTGAGATTGCTACATAGTTATCTTTGTTTATAAAGTAATTATCTTTGTTTATAAAGTATTTATTTAAAATATTTTATAATGCTTTCTGAGTAGGACCGTATATTTACCTTTTAATGATGCGAGGATGAGATGATCGTAGGAGCACTTATGCACATGTCACAGAACTTTTCAGAGAAAGAAAGAGTGGAAGGGAGGAGGAGATAGAGATACAGACATTCGCGGACACATACATAACTCATAAATCTAGTCGGGCAATCTTTACGTAATACCTTAGATAATGCAAATGCCGGCGGTTCCGTTCATTTCAATTTTCAACTCTTATAACTTGAAAAGTACTGATTAAAAAGATGCTTTATTATAGTGTTTTCGAAAGCTCTTAACCTCAGCTATTAGATTCTAAAATCAAAAATAGGGTGTTTCGTTTAAAAAAATCGATTTGACCTTGACTTGACTTTGTTAGCGCCATCTAAGATTAAATTGATAAGGTCAGTTAATAGATCAATTTTCAACCCTACAACTTTTGTATAAAACATTTTTCTCAAAAATGATTACTTTTCAAAATATTTGAGGGGTCTGAAACTTTTTCTACACCCTGTATATTTCGCATGAAAGTAAATAATATTTACATGAAAGTATTATAATTGCGGTACTAAGATGTAGAAAATGCTCATAAACTTCTGATGACAAAAAATCTTTTAAGATTACGGGACCAAGGTATAACAAAAAAATTCGGTATTCCGAACCTTTCCAAAATTTAAAATGTTTCAGACTACGTATACATTGTTGGAAATCCATTGGTTTCGTTACAAGATTTTAACATCTGTAACATTTCATCAGCTTGAATATTCGACAACTTCGTACGAAAACTATAACTTCCTTTGCGCCAACCATATAAATATCTACGCATGATACCTGTACAAAATTATTTATTTATGTTATGAAACATAAAACAGAAGTATGACTGTTAACAATTTAATATATATCTACATCGAATAGATGAAGGGAATCTGCGACTACAAAGTCTTCCACCATATCAATTGGCAAATCTGTCAAAGACGTGTTTTCTTTATGATGATCTTCGTCCGTTTTGTTGCAAAAAAGTTTTCATCAGTTCTTTGAGGGCAATCAAATCTTGGATAGTTTATGTGTCTTCCCTTTTTATCCCATTTACTGACAATTGTACATTTAATACAACTTTCATATTCAGCGTTACAAGGAGTTCCTATATTGCCACATCAAATAAATTAAACATTTCAGTTTATGAAACGCATCAATATATCACACATCAAATATTACTTATAATACCTTTAATATAATAACTTCTAGCTTGTGTATCACAAATAAAAAAAAACATTTTATGTTGACAGTTATTGTACTTTCTGTCCATTTATGAATAATCCATCTTCAAGAATTTCGTTCAATTCATGTACAAATTGTTTCAAGTATAATTGAAGTGGAGATTTGTTTTCGCCATAATAGATCGCTGCAATCATTGGTTGCTCATGCATATCTTCAACGATAAATGAAATAGACCAAAATTGATACTGTTGAACGGTAACATCGATATTAAAAAGTAATTTAATTGTTCTTGGTATAATATCACGGTTTGAAAATACTGATAGTAAATTGCTTCTAATTCTATTGTACCAAAATTTGCCTCTACTCATCTCTGTAATTTCTGTTACATTAAGAGTTTTTAAAAGTGTTCTACCTTTTAGCAGTTCCAACATATAATATGACTTCTTAATATCTTAATAAATCAGTAACTGAAGCCAATGTGAGATCGCCCAATGATGAAGTTCGGTTAACAATATTAGTTTGTCTTTTAATATTTTTTTCTTCGCTTTTATCAAACTCATCTTGTTCAAGAATGAGATTCAGAATTTCAAATTTTTCACAAGTTAATATATAAATTTATGCGCATTATTTATGTGGACGTTCACATTTTGTGGTTTATTTGTTCTGTAGCACTTGTACTGGCAACATCTCGAGTAGTATGAGCTTTGTATTTACACTCTTTTTCAAAATTTTTCTTAAAATTCCGGTATATAATAACTTGTCGTTAAACGATATGGTTTATATTTCATTCTCGACATCTTGATTTTCTCAAAAAATGTGATGAACTTCTTCTACTTTTAATTGCTCTGTTCTCATTCATGAAGTTAACTTGGCCTAGCTTATAATTATGTACAGTCAAAGACGCTTTTAAAATCACTCTTTTAAAAATTTTAACCTTTTAGAGATGACAACATCCAACACAGAAAGAAAAACGCGTTTTGCTTGAACAAGCGATTTTTTATTTCTTCATAATCAATGTCGAGAAAATAACTGATGTGATTGTGCAGCATAGGCGATTTTCAATAAGGTCCAACCAATCATTAACTTTCAGCGTAATTTTGCTGGGCATTTCGACCTAAACTTAGATCAATTTTCCTTATAAGTCATTTTCCGTGTAATCCGGGTAATCTTAACTTTTGTAGTTAATTTCCAGCACAAGATTTATTTCACGCCTTAGATATTTCCTATTAATCAAGTTATGATAAATACAAACGATTTATATACAGTAAAAATTAGATAATTCTAATCACAGATAATAAAATGTCCGTACAATGATATCATAGTGCAATGATATCGTCGTGCGGATTATTCGCACGGTGTGAATTCACACAGATGCGTCCTCATATGAGACTCATATTGCTCGCACGCGTGAGGTTGCACGAGTGCGACCAATATGAAGATGTGTCTCTGTGATTCATATGTGAGTCTCACATCAACGATGTCACAAAATGTCCACACAGTGATATCATAAGGCGATTTTTGGCGTGCTTCTGGTATAGCAATCAAAAGCAATCGCGGTTAAGGCTATCTTTATTTTCTGATCTCTGAAAACGATTGATATAGCTTTATATATTTATATAAAGCTATAGTGCAGGCATTTTGATCTAGTTATACTAAAAGAATATTTATTAATTATTATTATTATATATTATTATTATTATATATATATATATATATATATATATATATATATACAATATATGTCAATCGACTAGTATGACGACAATTTTTAAAATGAATCGACTACTTCGATGACGACCGTCGTCAAAATTTTAATAATCTATCGAATAGTTCAATGAACTATTCGACCGTCGTCGAACTAATTCTAAGCGATGAATTAACCATTTTGACGACATTGTGTGTTTTGACAGTTGTCAAAATAATTTTATATCTAATGAGGATTTTAGCTATCTTCAGTAAAATTACCAAATTGTGGCCGAAACGTCTAAATTATTCATTAACATAATTATATGTTAAATATCACAAAGAATATCTTATGCTATGGTTTTATATTCTTCTTTTTGTTAATTTCTAATTTTCTTGTTGGACAGTAAGGAATCTTTTTTTGCGTATATTTGAATTGTATAAAAAATATGTACAATCTATATCCAATTTGAAAAATTTATGAATCCGTAATGTTACCTAGTAATTTTACCTCCTTAAAGTCCATTTTCATGGTGACGATAGATGATTTTTAACACCAAAGTAGGTCACATAATTAAACTTGACGCTTGATATTCGTCAGTTTTTCTCTCGTAATTTGTTTTGACACTAAAAATGAGTGTTAAGGGATACCGAACATAAAATTCCATAATAGTGACCGTAAGACGTGAACTTAAAGCGATGAGCAATCAGGATATTGCTTTAGGTTACGTAACGAAAATGGAAATAACAGTTAATAAATTTATCCATAACCTCGCAATAAGGCGAATTTTAACTGGTTAAAACTCGCCTTATGGATAAGTTTACTGCTATGTCTATTTCCGTTAGATCACATAGATTTAAATAAGCAATATTCTATAATAATTAGTTCATTGGTTTAAGTTTACGTCTGGTTATTGTTATTTGAATTTGTGTGCGACAGCCCTCGGGTTTAATAACATCTGTAGTTATGAAATTAATGTTAATGATGTTATAATATCTTATATATTGTCGTAAAATAACAATTTATCTTTCTACAATTATCATTTTTGATAATTGTTACAGTTTTGCTTTTGTTCGAGATACGGCCAACATGTACATAATTTCCATATTTGGCGTTCGTGCGACATACGGATCGAAAGCTTCTAGAAGGATCTCAAGCGTCCTTAGAAGTTTCCAAACCATAAACTCGGCTATCACCTCGTCGATAAAGTCAAAAAACAACAAGCCAAACCACACATCGCACGTACGCAAACTTCAACGGCTAACCAATTCGGATCGGTCGTCGCGCACGCGCGATCGCGTGACGCAAAACGCGTAATATGCGTTCATTCCAATCAAGAATCCAGATTTAATGGGCGCGCATGACAATAGCGTGCCGCTTGGCCGTTGCGCGCCAAATCGCCAATCGCCACACGACACAAAGGATCATCTCAAAATTTTCAATGTGTAAAAATCTCATAGGCGAATGCAAAAGGAAGCCTTTGTTCTCAAAAGAGTATAAAAGGCAAAACCGATTAGCAATAGCTCTCTTAGTTTTTCGAAATTCTTAGTTCTCCGCAACTCTTAGTTTTTCGAAACTCTTAGTTCTCCGCAACTCTTAGTTCTCCGCAACTCTTAGTTCTCCGCAACTCTTAGTTCTCCGCAACTCTTAGTTCTCCGCAACTCTTAGTTCTCCGCAACTATTAGTTCACCGACTTTCTTAGTTTTGCACCGCTATTAGTTTTTCGCCGTTCTAAGTTAACGCATCGCTATTAATGCACCGCCAAGGAGACGCTCCGCCGCTAGAAAACCGCCGAATGTGATTCGCAAGGAATGTTGTTAGACAAACGCCGCATCACTTTAAAAATTTCACGTCAGCGCTCTCGCTCTGACTCGCTCTCAAACATTGTTGGTCCTTCGAGCCGGATTCGCCTTCGCCGAATTTATTGTTCGTTCGGGAATATTATCGCGTTCAGTGCGCGTATTATCCAGAAAATCAGAGAGAGAAGAATTCGCAAGTGAAATCATGAGTGACGAAATAATCGCCTTGCTGACCGTCCAGAGTGACATCCATGGTCGCATGGCCAAGTCAGTGACCAATTTGAAGAAAATGGGGATGGCCAACATCACCCTCCACGCTGTCGAAACCCGCTCGGCGCTTCTCGACCAGCTGTGGAAATTTGAAAAGCAACACGAGCTTATTCGAGCACATTACAAGGAAGCCTTCGATCAGAGTGAGTACAACACGTTTCAATTTGCCGATTCCGCCGAAATCACGTACGTGCAGCAGCGCAGCCTGCTGAACGATTACCGGACAAAGCTCAAAGCTGAGAAATCAAGTACAGCTCCTCCAAGTGAATCGGAAACCGATTGTTCTACCAAGTCGGCGCTGCCGCGCTTAAAAATCCGATCGTTTTCGGGCGCGTTTGAAGACTGGCCATCGTTTCGGGATGTATTCTTGTCTATCGTTGGCAACAATCCGTCTATCTCAAATGTAGAGAGATTTTACCATTTAAAGCATTGCTTGGAAGGACCCGCGGAGGCGTTTATACGCCCGCTGGCCGTAACCGGAGACAACTATTCGCGCGCGTGGGCGCTGCTCTGCAAGCATTATGAGAATAAACGGGAGTTGTGGCGCTCCAATTTTTGCATGTTCACCTCAGTGCAAAAAATGAAAAGCGATATCGCCGAGGAACTTAACCGCATCTACAACGCCGCGATCAGTGTCGTGAACGGTCAAGAAAGTATTGGGAGACCAATTGGCTCACATGGATTCGACCTTTTGAATCACCTAGTCATTGAGCTTTTCGACTCGAAAACGCGTCTCGAGTGGGAATCGCATACGAGCGATTCCACGGACTTGCCAAACCACGACACGCTGCTGGACTTCATCACAAGGAGAACGCTGACTCTCAAGGCCGCCAAACCAAGGGTTTCTAAGGTCCTTGGAGATCCACTGCGAACCGCGAAGTCGCACGTCGTCAAACGAGTGGCCGACGCTCCCGCTTGCGTCCTGTGCAAAGGAGGCATAACGTAATGGTGTGCGAGCAATTTAAGTCGAAATGCGCGCTCGAGCGAAAGTCCGTCGCCGAGACACATCGACTGTGCTACAATTGCCTCGGTTCGCACCCTGTCGCGAAATGCCAGTCAACGAAGATGTGCTTTTCGTGCAAGGCGAGACATCACACACTCTTGCACGAAGCGTACGTCGCTGTGAAACCCGCCGACGCCAGTGTGTTGACCGCTGTGCGCCAAGACAACGAGTGCAAAGCCATCCTGCTTGCTACCGCGAGAATCACCGTCGACGATCGTCACGGGAATCCACACCCGGTTAGAGTCCTGATCGATCAAGGATCGGAAGTGTCCTTGATCTCCGAGGCGCTAGTCCCTGCCGCGATCTCGCGCGGCAATCTCAATCTTCGGCATCGGCGGCTCATCCTCGGGTTCCTGTCGCGGGAAGGTGTCTCTCAATCTCACCTCCAGAATCAATGGAGCTCGAGTCACCGCTGTCGCTTTCATCCTGCCACGTCTCTCGTTATGTCAAGGAGCAGCAACGACATACAGGACTACATGGCCTCACATCGAAGGTCTCCAGCTAGCCGATCCGCAATTCTCGGCCGCCGATCCCATCGAGATGCTGCTCGGCGCTGAAGTGTGCTCCATCATCCTGCAAGAGGGCCTGCGAAAAGGCGATCCGCACACTCCCGTCGCTCAGCATACTCTACTCGGATGGATTCTCTCGGGAGGCTGCGGCGAGAATCTCCCAGCGACTCCACATCGCTCTTTCCAGTGCACCGCCGACCACGAGCTGAACGCGCTCGTGCAACTTTTTTGGGAGCAAGAGAAAGAACCTTCCGCCTTAGTGTCCATCACGCCAGACGAGCAACGATGCGAGGAGTTCTTTGCTCAGACGCACAGCCGCACCGCCGCAGGGAGGTACATTGTGCGACTGCTATTTGCCACGCCGCCGGCAGCGCTCGGCGACACCCGCCAATCAGCCGAGCGACAGCTCACCGCCATGGAGCGATGATGCGACCGCAATGCTCGATTCGGAAGTCTGTACCGCGCCTTTTTGAAGGAATACGAGGAGTTGCATCACATGGAGGAAGTACCAAGGTCATCGGAAGCTCAGGCAAGATGTTACCTGCCTCACCATGGAGTGCTCCGAGAATCGAGTTCATCGACCAAACTCAGAGTGGTGTTCAACGGATCTCAGAGTACAAGATCCGGTAAGTCACTAAACTCTCAGCTATTGATCGGCGCGAACTTGTTGCCATCGCTCGCCGATGTGCTAACCCGATGGAGATGACACCGATACGCGATCGTGACGGACATCGAGAAAATGTACCGCCAAATCCTTGTAGAACCTGAAGATAGAGACTATCAACGTATTCTATGGCGTCACTCACTTAACGATCCGGTTCGCGAGTACCGATTGAACACGGTGACATGATGGTCTGTCGTGCGCGCCGTTTCTCTATCCGTACTCTTCGCCAGCTCGCCGATGACGAAAACGCAAGATTTCCGCGAGGTTCCGCCGCATTGAGACACGACTGCTACGTCGACGACATCGTGACCGGAGCACACACGAGAGAAGAAGCGATCGCGAAGCAATCCGAGCTCCGTCAGCTGTGCATGGCGGGCGGATTTCCGCTGAGAAAATGGGCAGCCAATCATCCGGAAATCCTCGTCGGCATTCCGTCGGATCATTGTCTCGCGGATTCGCGGTCGTGGGAACACGAGGTCATGCAACACTGGGCTTGCAGTGGCACCCGGTGGACGATACCTTCGCATTCTCAATTCAAGGCTGCACCATTGAGAATTTCACCAAGAGGAAAGTTCTCTTGTTCGACCCGCTCGGGTGGTTGACACCAGTGGTAATTCGCGCAAAAATCTTGCTGCAATCAACATGGTTGCAGAAGCTGGACTGGGACGCCTCGCTCCCGCAAGCAGACGCCTACCAGTGGAGCCGTTTCTTGAGGGAATTCCCAAAGCTGGACCAGCTCAGAATCAACCGCTGATTGAACACAGGCGCCAAGAACGCACAGATCGAACTGCACGGATTCGCCGACGTATCCGAATGAGGGTACGCGGCCGTGGTGTACCTTCGTGTCATCAGCACTAACGAGGTCAGAGTTCTCTTGCTGGCAGCAAAGAGTAAGGTCGCTCCGATCAAGCCGGTGTCCTTACCGCGACTGGAGCTGTGCGCCGCCACCTTGCTCACAAAATTGGTCGCGCACACACGTACCGTTTTAAGCCTGTCCACAGCTCCAGTCACTCTTTGGTCCGATTCGAAGGTCACACTCTACTGGATCCAGGGTCACGCCTCCCGATGGAAGACGTACGTGGCCAACCACGTGTCCATGATCCAAGAAGCGCTTCCAGAAGGCGATGGCGTCATGTTCCTGGGAAGGACAACCCTGCCGACTGCGCTTCTCGGGGAATAACACCAGGAGAGCTCTTAGATCACCCGCTCTGGTGATCAGGCCCCCCTTGGCTGCTCACGGACGATTCGACTTAACGCTCGGCCTGAAACTCCATCGGAGGAAGTACTAGAGCAACGCACCCACGCTCACATCATCACGTCAAGGGTGGTCACGGAGCCGGAGCTCCTTCTCAGATTCTCTTCATTTCACCGGTTCCTGAGAGTCACTGCGTGGTGCTTGCGTTGGCGGCATCAAAGGAGACCGCCAGCAACAAAGAAGAGTCTGAGGTCGACCTTGACACCCGACGAAATCGACGCGGCACTCGGACGATGGATCCGAGAAGTTCAGGCGCTGCATTATCTACGCGAGGTCGCTGCCGTAGAGGATCAACGCCCGATGCCACCTCGAAGCCAGTTGCGGACCTTGAGTCCGTTCATCGACAAGCAGGGAGTGCTGAGAGTCGGTGGTCGCCTAAAGCACGCGATTCTCTCTCCGGACGAGCGGCATCCAACAATCATCCCGCCGCACTCACACCTCGCACGCCTCTTAATAATTTCGTGTCACCGCCGAGCACTCCATGGAGGGGTGCAATTGACTCTAGGACTGCTGCGACTGCGGTACTGGATCCCTCGAGGACGAGCCACAACGAAACACTGGTTGCATCGGTGCGTCACTTGCACTAGGAGAGGGGTCACGCCACAGCCGCCGATGGACAACCTCCCTCAAGGTCGCGTAACTCCTGCACGTCCATTCCTCAGAACCGGTGTCGACTACGCCGGACCGATCTTCATCCGCACGAGCCGAGGACGGGGGCACCGGTCCCACAAAGCCTTTGTCGCCATTTTCGTGTGTCTCTGTACCAAGGCAACGCATTTGGAGGTCGTGTCCGACTACACGACGGACGCTTTCCTGGCCGCGCTTCGTCGGTTCACATCAAGGAAAGGAATCTGCTCGGACATCTATTCCGACTGTGGCACGAACTTCGTGGGCGCCGACCGACAGATACGGGAGCTTGTTCGCAAATCTTCCACCAACGGCAGCCACATCGCGGATGCTGCGGCCAGAGGGAATCCGGTGGCACTTCAATCCACCTTCCGCACCTCACTTCGGTGGCCTCTGGGAGGCAGCGGTGAAGTCAACAAAGTACCATCTTCGATGAGTGATCGGCGACACTACGCTCACCTTTGAGGAGATGAGTACTCTTCTTGCTCAAGTAGAAGCTTGCCTGAACTCTCGGCCATTGCTAGCGTTGTCCGACGATCCCGACGACCTCTCAGCGCTCACGCCAGGACACTCATCGGAGCTCCGCTGCTAGCCATCCCAGAGCGGTCGCTCGCAGAGAAGGCAACGAGCTCACTCTCTCGTTGGCGGCACCTGCAGGCAATGCAACCACTTTTGGGAAAGGTGGTCGCGAGAGTACTTGCATTCCTTAACCTCCCGCCCGAAGTAGTGCAAGGTCAGCACCGCGCCTCAGATCGGCTCATTATGCCTTGTTACATCGGAGACATCACCGAGTAAATGGCCTCTTGCTCGCATCACCAAGCTGCACCCAGGAGAGGACGGGGTGACCCGAGTGGTAACAGTCCGCACAGCATCTTCCGAGCTCATCCGACCCATCGTCAAATTAGTGATGCTGCCTGGACCTGCTGCCTCGCCAACTCTACACGCGGATTCGCAAGAATAGTATACCGCACATTGTGAAGAACCGCGCGATCTTCGTCAATGTACTCGCGTCGGTTAAAGCGCCTGCAATCATTGTAACGCTCGCGTTTACTTTGTTTACTTTTCGTACTCTTCAAGGATGCGGATCTTCCTATTCTCCTTTTCAAAAATAGCATGTTTACCGGTCGATGCAATGTACTATCCAATGTACCATTCTGTTACATTTTCGCCGTTTTGTTTCGAAAATATGCTGACTACGTTCTATTTTCGCAACCATTGCACAACCTTCGTCTCGCAATCGCGATTGACAGCTAATCAACTTTGATCAATAGCGTAGCTAAATTACATGACGCGTCTGCGTCATTGCATCTCCTAAATACCTTTGTTAATTTAAACTCAGAGCGCACCCGATCAGGTGCACGTATAGGCTCCCGTTACCGTGCACGGAACGCACACACATCATCAGCCTGCGCCATCTGAAACGTCGTGATCCCCCAAGCAACCACAGAACTAGCGACACACTTGCCAAGCGTGATCATCAATTTCGTCACTGCGTGACAAGGCGGGCGGAATGTTCGAGATACGGCCAACATGTACATAATTTCCATATGGCGTTCATTTGGCGTTCGTGCGACGTACGGATCGAAAGCTTCTAAAAGGATCTCAAGCGTCCTTAGAAGTTTCCAAAACATAAACTCGGCTATCACCTCGTCGATAAAGTCAAAAAACAACAAGCCAAACCGCACGTCGCACGTACGCAAACTTCAACCGCTATAACGGTTAACCAATTCGGATCGGTCGTCGCGCACGCGCGATCGCGTGACGCAAAACACGTAATATGCGTTCATTCCAATCAAGAATCCAGATTTAATGGGCGCGCATGACAATATCGTGCCGTTTGGCCGTTGCGCGCGAAATGGCCAATCGCCACACGACACAAAGGATCATCTCAATGTGTAAAAATCTCATAAGCGAATGCAAAAGGAAACCTTTGTTCTCAAAAGAGCATAAAAGGCAAAACCGATTAGCAATAGCTCTCTTAGTTTTTCGAAACTCTTAGTTCTCCGCAACTCTTAGTTCTCCGCAACTCTTAGTTCTCCGCAACTCTTAGTTCTCCGCAACTATTAGTTCACCGACTTTCTTAGTTTTCCGCCGCTCTTAGTTTTTCGCCGTTCTAAGTTAACGCATCGCTATTAGTGCACCGCCAAGGAGACGCTCCTCCGCTAGAAAACCGCCGAATGTGATTCGCAAGGAATATTGTTAGACAAACGCCGCATCACTTTAAAAATTTCACGTCAGCGCTCTCGCTCTGACTCGCTCTCGAACAGCTTTAATATCTCAAAAATTAATAAAATTAGGCTCATTCGACGCGTTTTTAAATAAAATGAAAAATTTCTGGTAAAAATATGCGTAATAATGCTCTGAGAACCGAGATAAGCGTTAAATTTGAGGACTATTGAGGTTAGGAAATCTGTCACAGCTGTGAAATATTGCAAGCATGTACTGCGGTCACATTTTCCTGCTCTATAATCACATACGCATGTGTTTTTGGTATTTTTCGCTACAATAATGGAGTGCACCCCTGATGAAAATATAAATTGGAGCGTAATAGTATATCCACATAAACTTGCGTAACCGCATAAACATATGCGTAAAGAAAGTTATCTAATCACATCTTACGTCTTTATAAGAGAAACGCGATTAGATAATTTTCTTTATGCATACGTTTGTGCATTTATGCAAATTTGTGTAGATATACTCTAAACAAGCCATAGGGAGCCCGCACACACCTTCTCTAAAGCCCATTCTACATTAGGATCTGAGCACAAGAATTGTCGTAATATTTACTTAAATTTGAATTGTAAACATAAGTAACGCACAATTTGGCGTATGACGTACGATTTATTGCTTCTTAGAAACACGGCAATAAGTTGTATCATAAGCTTGTGCGTTACTTACGTCTACAATTTAAGTCTAAGTGTTATGACAATTCTTGTGCTCAGACTCTTAGATCGCAAGTTTGTTGCGATCCAATCTGAAGCTTGCATTTTGAAATCAATGCTTCAGATTGACTATCGCAATAAGCTTGCGATCGATCTTTGCGTCTAAGCCCGCAAACACAATAGAATAGTAAGCCTTAAGCCTTAAGAAATTGGCCAATTATAATCGATTTTTCTTCTCACATTCGACTGTGATTGATCAATTTCTTAAGGCTTAAGATTTATTACACCTATTGGGTCATCTAAAAAGTATCCGCGGTACTTTGTCACTAGATATATGACCATCAACACACATCTAGTGACAAAAAACCGCGGATACTTTTTAGATGACCCAATATTATGTTTGCGAGTTATAGGTCTTCTACAATAAACCATACCTGAGTCATAAATAAGAAGTCGGAAACTAAAAATTGACGACTGTGATTGGTACATTTCTAGCTTCTGACTTCTGATTTATGACTTATGATTTATTGTAGAAGACCATATATTATTAACTCCAGATAGAGTTTTAAGCCTTAAGCTATAAGAAATGGACATAGTCGATTATTCTCCTCGAATTCGATTGTAATTAGTTAATTTCTTACGACTGAAGCTTAAAACTCTATTGTAGATTCGAGGTAATGGAGAATTCTGGAGAATCACTCAATCGCGGTGTTTCGGTTTAAGTACTACTTAATCGTATATTTTTGAGAGTGTGTACACAGTATAAGTAGGAACAGTAGGTCCACTCCGACAAAAATGATGCTAATGGTTGTTCCTTGCGCATGACCGAATCGCACAGCCAACAATATTGCAGCCTTATCTCTTTAATTTATAAATTATATTATGTTTACTATAGAATTTCAGATAAAAATGCGCATTTATATATGTTATGAACATGGGGTAACGTTTATAATGTTCAAACTATAGTCCGTGCGCACAGCCAATATGGCGATCAATTAGCACTCACAAGGAAAGTTTCACAACTGTTCGAAACCGATTTGATTCTCCGTGAAAATCTAAGAGACACGTATCTTTTAGATACGTGCCCTAACTCATGTTTAAGGGGTAAAACATCCCTTGAAGAAAAACGATATTTTTCGAGGCGAATATCATCGAAAATATAAAAGATAGAAAAAAATTTCGAACGATGTTCGTTTCGAATGAAAAATACCGTTTTTCTTTAAGGGGTGTTTTATTCCTTAAACATGAGTTAGGGCACGTATAAAAAATTACGTGCTTTTAGATTTTCATGTTTAACAATATATTGGAGACATCATGGAGAATCAAATCAGTTCCGGACAGTTGTGAAATCCTTGTCAAATCAAAGATGCCGACACAAAGTGGACTTATTGTTCCTACTTATATTGCGATGTTGCCGACTTTGACTGTGCATAAGTATTCCCTTTTTCGATTGTCTCGCGAATTGCACAATCTGTTCGTTCGTCTTGTCGCGCGTTCTTGCGGCATGATGACGTCGTACACGCCCAGTATCCTACGCCATTTTCGCGAGCATTGCATCACTATTTTTCGACTTTATCCAACTGAGAACGTTTGGATACGTCTGGCCACGTTTACCTCGTTTACGAAGACCCGGGCCAATTAAATACAGAAGAAGAAGAAGAAGAAGAAGAAGAAGCCTATAATGCCTTAGCTACGTCTACCGAGCGATCATAAGCGATTTCTTGGAGAAAGGGAATACTTGACTGTGTATTAGTCAATTCTTACAGATACGGCTACGGTCTTATGTTACGTTCATGATAGAAAGGCTTTGGGTCCCGCCGCAAACAATCCCGTAACATAACCGTGAACTTAGCTGATGAGCCAAGCATGTATTACTTTAGATTACATATCTCACGGAAATAGAACTAACAAAAACTTATCCATAATCTCGCATCATCAACCCAATTGAAACTCGCCATATGTGGAGGTTAGGAAAGTTTACTGTTGTTTCCATTTACGTTAGATTATTAATTTAAAACAATCTTCTGATTGGCTCATCTGCAATTCACGTCTTACGTTATGTTACGGAATTTTGTGTGCGGTGGTCCTAATGTAAATGGATTTAATAGTACCAAGACGTAAGAGTTTAACCAGTCATAGGCGAGAATTCTTTCGAATTCTCTTAATTCTAATTAGCTTATTCTTTCGTCTTACAGTAAGGAGCAGCATAGAATAAAAAGGACAGGGAACAGAGAATAACAATTTGAACCAATCAGAAACCATACATTCTAGTATACACAGTTTCTGATAGGTTGAAATTTTTATTCTCTGTTCCCTGTTTTCCTTCTATTCTGCCCTTTATGGTTACGGAAGGTGTGTATGGGCCCCCTTATGCCTGTTATACAATACATCATACGTCGGTGTCATGAGCTAGAGGGCGTAAGAATGGACATTGTCGAGTATTTTCACATTCGACTGTGATCAATTTTTATGGCTTACAGCTTATGGCACCAATATATGACGTAACACTCCTTAGGCTTGTTCTACAATAGAGTCGCAAGTCGTAAGCCCTAAAAAGCTAATCATAATCGATTATTTTATATTCTATTATGATTGGCCAATTTCTTATGACTTACAAATCTATTGTAGAATAAACATTATGCTTATTCTACAATAGAGTTGCAAGTCGAAAGTCATAAATCCGGTTCTTCATTAATTGCAAGCCGATTGTAAGTTTGCAACAATCTGAAGCTTGATTTTGAAATCAACACTTCATATTGGCTAATATAGAACCGGCTTAAGAAGTTAGCTAATCATAATCGATTATTCTTTTCATATTCAACTATAATGATTGGCCAATTTTTACGACTTACGAGTCTATTGTACGACAAGCTTTATACAATAGAGTCGCAATTCGTAAATCGTAAGAAATTGACCAATCACAATTGAATATGACAAAAATTGATTATGATTGATTAATTTCTTACAGCTTACGAATTATCACTCTACTGAACAGGCCTAAAGCCTATTCTAAAATAGTCGTAAGCATAGTTGTAAGTAGTTGTAGTTGTAGGAATTGACCAATCAAGTCGAATGTGAGAAGAATATTTAACTGTGATTAGTCAATTCTCACAACTACAATCACTTATAATTGCACTTACGGTTATTGTAGAATAGGCTTAAAGCCTGTTTTACAATAGGATCGCAAATGACCCTATATCTATAATAGAATCTATAATAGACAATGATGCTTACAATAGGTCGTAAGAATTGCCGTAACACTTTACGACAGATTTAGGTTGTAGACATGCAACGCACAAGCTTTGGCGTATGATGTAAAGCACGTGGTAGCACGCTATCAGAAGATATAGTAATGTACATAAATTACACGTCATATGCCATAGTTCGTGCGTTATTATGTCTACAACTTATGAATTTCGTCACAAGCTTTTGCATAATGCATAATGCATAAAAGAATCAAGCAATCTGAATCCTTCCTTTCCTTCCAGTTAATAGAAAAGAAGAACTTTGATTGGTTGATTCTCTGTGTTATGCATTAAGCATGAGTCTGTGCTGCGGCCTTAAGTCTATCAAGAGCAAACACATCAGGAGCAAACTGATTTTTCTGTGTAATAGGGCGTAAAATAAATCAGTAAGTGAATGGATGAAATCCATTTCCTACGTTTTACTCTCTTATTGTTTATGGACTTACTTTCCTTTATCCTATTATATTAGAAAATCAGTTTACTTTTGATGTATCTTATATCCTTACAACCTCTGCTATTGTTCATCGTAGATAACCTCTTACAACGCCAATGAAGCTTACAATCAAAGGAAAAACATTAGATATATACATAATGTAAATACAATGAAATGAATATATGAATTGTAAACTTATTTATAATACGTATTTGTGTAACATATGAACAGAGACATATGAACACAAATGTCTTAACACCCAAAGTTACACATATATCAGAAAATCTTATTTCTTCTCATGCCTATGCCTTCTCTGACATGCATCCAACTTCAGATGTTAAGACATTCCTGTTTTCGTTGTATACAACAGTTCATATAAGTTATGTATTGTGTTACTATAATAATAATGTAATTTCTTAATATATGTTAAATAATAATCGAAAATACAAAATATTTTACTTACTGAATTTTACTATAATTTTTGGATACATACGTCTATCACTATATTTTATTTTTTTGTTATTTCTTTTTTAACTACAATATTGTTAGAATTGCACATATATTGTACGTTATCATAAAATTTTACTAAAGTATACATAACTGAAGACGATTCAAAATTTATTATGCTCTTGAAAGACGTGTAAATTTTTTCTTACGTAAAACCTCAGATTCAAGAGTAATATTGTATAATACTACTGTTACTGTTAGGAAAATAAAAACTGAACATAACGGATACTTTTAAATTATCATATCGTTTTTTTCTTTTATCATGAGCGCCAACAAAATAAGACTAAAAAGACCATAAATTGGGAAAATTCCGTCATTACAGTCCATAGCATATACGAAGGCAAGTCAATAAGTTTTTAGAAAAACATAGTTAACACATTTTTTTTTGATCGATTCATTTTTGTTTCTCAACATAGTTTCCTTTCAGTTCGATACTCTTGATCGAACGATTCTCCAACTTGTTCAAATAATATGATTTGTCCAACCTTTCAAAATAAGCCTCTGTTTCGGCGATGAGTTGCTCTCTGGTAGTGAATCTCTTTCTTCCGAACCATTTCTTCAGATTTGGAAACAGGAAATAGTCGCAGAGGGCTAAATCTGGCAAATATGCTGGATGGGGAAACAATTCGTAGCGGAATTCGTTGAATTTGGCCATCGGTGCCGGGCACATGTGAACCCGTGCATTGTCTTAATGGAAGAGCACTTTCTTCTTCGCCAAATGGAGACGTTTTTTCTTTAAAATGTTGAAACGGTCCAATAAGCCTGCCAGTAATCGCCATTGATCGTTTGCTTCGACGGAAGATAATCGATATGAATTATACCGTGTGCATCCCAAAAAACTGTGGCTATCACTTTTCCGGCCGACTTCACGGTCTTCGCCTTCTTCGGAGCTGGTTCACTTGATGAAGTCCATTGTTTTGACTGTTTCTTCATCTCGGATGTGAAGTAATGAATCCATGTTTCGTTCACATTAATAACGCAGAAATTCATCTGGATTACATTGAAACATCTCCAAACATTGTTTTGAAATCGTCACCCGGTCGCGTTCGTTCACAGAGCAAACGCAGCACTCATCTTGTCGATATAGCTTTTTCATACTCAATTGTTCGTGCAAAATTAAAATCTCTGTGCAATGTGATATGCCTGCGGCCTCAACAAGTTCGCGCACTTTCACTCGTTGATCAGTCAAAACAATATCGTGGACTTTATCGATGATTTCTGGCGTAGCAGCCTCAATTGGACGTCCCGAACGAGGTGCATCGCATGTGAATGTACGACCACGTTTAAAATTAATTCACCACTTGTATATAGTCGCAAAACGCTGGTGCAGATGGCTATGAAATTATCCAAACTCGATTTTGCTTCCTTTCGGACGTTTCCTATGAGATATTTTCACTGCACGAAACTCATTTTTTTTCACATTTTGCAAAAAATACAAAGGTTTGTTCGCTTTAATCGTCTACAGAAATAAAATACGCGATAGAATTTGAACAGTTAAGAGAGGTGCCAGAACGTGTCTATTAGCTCCACATTACTGAACTATTTTCAGAAGCTCTAACTATTGAGAGTTCGCAGGGAAAGTCCCATACCTAGTTAGAGTCTGCATAGACCAGTAGTTGGGCTGAATCCATTCAGCCTGAAGCCTTTCTGATATGCTACTGAAGAAGGTGAACGTTGACCCTTTGTCGAGGTTTCTCATCTAGTTTACTACGTCTTTATTATATCTCGCCTTATTATTGTATAACCTTTCTTTACGTCTTTTCCGATTATGGTTCCATTTATCTCTGCATTCCTGCCTTTTCTTACCTCATATCTACGCTCTACGCTCATCTAGGAGTAGGTTGAGAGAATTTATCCTGCTACCACGCAGAGTGACTCCCATGACGCTACGCAGTATGCACTTGTATATGCTATGAGCACTTCGCGCTGCACAGCCCTAAAAACTTTCCTATCCTTCTTAATATACAGGTCGGCCTACCCTGCAACCGCATATGCAATCACTGGATGAACACTTCCTTATAGATTGTAGAAAGCGTTCTACATTTAAGATCCCATTGGGATCTTGCCAGCTTGCCAAGTTTATTGAAGAGTGACCCTACTGTATTCTTTAAGTACTTGCAATGTGATTCGACTCGCATACCTCTATCCAAGTGAACACCAAGATACCTAACCGAATCTTTGAATTTGATTTTTGACTCACCTAATTTAACAATAAGTAGTCTACTTTTAAAGTCTACTCTTTTTTTTTATTCTTTGGCCTTCTATCTTGGCGTGTTCCTCCCTATCTATCGACTTGGGCTCTTTTTAACTTCTCACTTCTGAGCAAGATTACCTCAGTTTTTCGCTCGAAAATTTGAAGTTTGGTCGATTTACACTATTCAACAATCCGGTCTACTAGTATTTGGCTTTCAGCTTCTATTTCCCTTCGGAAGTTACGGCTTATCAATATAATAAAATCGTATGCTAAAGTGATTTTTAACCTCTATCATAGAATCAAGTCGGCCCAAGCACCGAACCCTGCGGACATCCTCTTGTTGCTCACTTTGATACTTTTGTATCGCCTATCGAGATACTTATTCGCCTTTTTTTTCGAAATAACTTCGAAGAACTTCGAAGACATTCTTAGAACATTCTCTCGACTTCAAGCCTCGCAAGACTAAGGGCCACTAGACATTGTCAAAAGTATCGAAGATGTCAAAGAGCAATGCCACAGTGTACCTCCCTTTGAAGGCAGAGACCGCTCGCCGCAGCTCGATCACGACTCCTCCGCCGACTTAAATCCGAACTGCCGATCGGAGATCCTTCCCGTCGTCAATGCCGTGTCTGTTAAATGCATTTTGAGAAGTTTCTTGAAGAGTTTCCCTATTACAGGGAGGAGACATTGGCCTGTAGGATTTTGGGATTCTTCTCATTATTGTCTTCGCCCTTCAGAAGAACTCGTAATGAACTCTTTTTTCAAACCGTAGGACGCCCCACTGAAGGCATCCATTAAATACTCTTAGGAATTATTCAGAGATTTCTCTTACCGACATTTTTAATACTTTGACTTCAAATCAATGCCTGGAGCTTTATCGTTCTTGAATGTTTTGGTCGCTATAGCATGGAATTTCTTCCCCGTGAAAAATCATCTACCGTATCTAGCACTATTCTTGGTCATAAGCACACTTAGAAGAATATAATGCTTATTGAATACACATATACCAAATGAGCCACGAACATCCACAAGAACAAGGCGAAACTAGACTTCTTGTGCCGTTTCCTCTACAGTCTTTGTCTTTTGCTCACCTCTTCTAAGTGTGCTTATGACTTTTTCTATTCTCAGCTTATTCGCTTGCTGTTTGTATATATAAAATCCCATGGCTTTTCATTGCCGCATTCTGTGACAAACTTTTGCCAGCTTTTATACTTCATCCTTCTTATCGTCCTGTTATACTGGAGGAAGGGATTTTCGGTATTCTTGTTTTAAGGTACTAATTGTTCCAATTTCAGATTCAGTCATTTGATTTCTTGATCCTCTTAATCCTTGAATCATTTTCCTCTTTCGGGTCACTTCTTTTTTCAGCTTTGCCAATTCTTCCGTCCACCACGAATTTAACTTTCTGAAAACTCTTTTTCTCGGCATCGATTTTTCGCAAGCCTTCAAAATCCTGTAACTCTCCGACTATTCTTTCTATTTCTTCCGCAGATTCCGAGGGTTCCAAGTTTCGATCCGGATAGATCTTTTAGGATCTCACTAAATCGCTCTCAGTCGGCCCGTCGTATGTCAAACCTATTGTTTGCAGTTGTGCGATCATTCGCCGTCCTTGACATCCTCAGCCCGATCTTCATGGGACTGTGGTCATCAATCCATTCTCGCCTCATATGCCGATGAGTTGGCTTATTTAAGGGAATACCAAGATCACATCTATGAAAGATAATTCCCTTCTCGGTTCGAAAGACCCTTGATGGATTTCGTTTATTACCTTAAAGCCAAACGCGCGAATGAAGATTTTGAACTTCCTTCCTCTCTTATCTCATGGGAGTGCCAGAGCGACAATTGCATGTTGGCATCTATCGCCACTATGATTCTTTTACCTCAGGGAATGGAACACCTTCTCGAGATGCCTGAGGGGGCCTCAATTTCGTCGCTATACTGAAAGTAACATGACACGATGTATATTGATAGGCCAGGAGCCTGTACTTCCGCACACACACAGTGGATCGTGCTAAGTTGCGAGACAAATATCATCTGCAATCGGGGGTTGCCGCTATCAACACCCATGGGCGTTTCGAGCGCACTGCAGCAACTTTTATCCCCGTTCTTAGTCCTTAAAAGGTGTGACTCTCACCTTGCTTCCTGACATATGGTTCCTGTAATAACAGGACGTCAAGTCGCTTTTCGACAACGAGCTGACGCACCTCACTTGTTACCACAGCTGACCGCCCCGTATTCAGTTGCAGTATCCTAACTCTTACTGACTTGGACCTGGAGGATGATGTCACTTGAGTGTCTTGTCTTTACGTCTTGCATCTTTGCGTATCACATCTTTGTCTATGCTGATTTCACAATGGTACTTTTTGTTTGTTCTTGCCACTTGCCCTTTTCGTTGATGTGCATATTGCTTCACCAGATTATTATATTGTCCCAGGGTTATTTTAAGAGCGCGAAGTTTGCTAACTGTCTTTATTAATTCTTTTCGAGCGTCACAGGACTATCCTGACACTTCGACCCTTGCTAATCTTAACTATTTCCCCAGCTTTGACTTACATTTCGCCTTACTTATTTTTTACTTCCATATGATTATAACTTTTCTTGGCAAAAAGAAAAAGTCGAATGGCGTACCCACCTATAAACCATTAAGTCTGACTACTCCAGAGGGGCGACAGGTCCCCTGGAAACGTCGTTCGAGACTGTTCAATTTACATTCTGCAGCCATGTAGACCCTAAACACGACTTCCTACACTTTGATCTTTGAGCGCCATTATTTGGAAACACTTATCATTAAGCATTTATCCATCGGTATTTGATGTAAACTGAAAAATAAATCATCCGTGCGTTAGGCACCCTGATTCCGCCGAGGCTCGAAATTAATTCGAGCCACATCGATCCCAGAGGGATCTTTCAGCTACCGCCCTCCTCTCCGAAGAAAAGGAAGGGGGTAGTGACAGCAGAGCTGAAACGCCCGGCTATTCTACAATAATTGTGATCGTCATATAAGAGTCATTTGGCCATTTGGCCAATCGGCCATTCTGACGCCGACTTGTGGCTATGCTGTATTAGTGTGCCTTCTTAGAAAAAGCCGACCCCAACCCCAGCACTAAAGAAGCCCCAGCGGAGGTGCTAAGAGAGTCAGCAATCCTAGAATGCCCTATCAAATTCCATCAATTCCATGTTCGCCACATAAGAGCCATTTGGTCTTTCTGGCATCGACTCATGGCTATGTTGTATCAGTATAGCTTCCTTAGGAGGAACCGACGTTGACCTCAGCACCAATAAATTCCTAGTAGAGGAATCAAGGCCAAGAGGATCAACAGTCCCAGGATGCCTTCCGTCAATTCCATAGCTTCCCTGGACATCACCAACCCCGACCTCAGTCCAAAGAACCTCCAACGGAAGGATTAAAGTGCCTAGAGGATCAGTAGTTCCAGAATACTTTAAGGGGATGCTGGAGTGTCCTGTTTTATCATTAAATTTTAAAAACACCTTTCTCATAACTGTGTTTATGGACTGAAAAATCTTTCTCAAATAAAGTATCGACAACAACGCAAATCGCCAGCTACATTTGAATACGAAAAACGAAAGAAAATTAAAGACTTACAGTTTTGTTATCCGTTTCTGTAGTCAACACATCACAATATGTGTTGTATATAAGAGTTTCAGATCTTGCACGTTCATGAAAAGTAGCTGGCGAATTGCGGAAAACCTAAACGAACAATCCCATGCTTTTAGAAACGCGTAGGAGTTTTAGTTTAAGAGAAAGGTGCATCCGAAAATTTCGTTTGTATATTACGAGTGAAATTGACGTGAAGCCATGAAACTGAGCAGTATTTTAGTTCCGCGATATTCCGACAGCGGCGCTGTCATGAAAAGTGCGTCGCTGAACCATAGAAATGATCTGAATTATCGACTTACTCAGGCCCATATCAATAAACGTGCCCTGGTCAAAGTTTTTTCTTTTGAGAGGAAAAATAATAAAATAAATATGATATTAGTTATTTCAATTTTGAAATAATTTCTTCCTAAACAAGAAACATATCATATTATTTACATATGAATACAAATGAAGATAATTATTTTAATTACACTGTTCTGTCTTTTACATACATTTTATTTAGTAAATTATTGATGCATATAGGTCTTCAAAAACTATCGCGAATTTTGTGTTTTTTCAAAAATTATTTATTTATTCATGAATATCTATTTTCCCCCCCTTCAAAGTAATCCCCATCAGATATTATACACTTGTGCCAACGTTTTTTCCAATTCTCGAAGCACTTCAAAAAATCATTTTTTGTGATCTTGTTCAGCTCCTCCTTCGATGCCGTCTTTATCTCTTCAATCGTAGCGTAGCATTGTCCTTTCATGGGCTTCTTCAGTTTCGGGAACAAGAAAAAATCACAAGGGGCCAGATCTGGGGAATACGGTGGCTGCGGCATCATTAGTGTGTTATTTTTGGCCAAAAATTTGCGCACAAGCAACGATGTGTGAGCAGGGGCGTTATCATGGTGCAAAAGCCAATTTTTGTTCTTCCACAAATCCAGGCGCGCGCGCGCGCGCGTGTGTGTGTGTGTGTATACATATATATAACACATGTCTAAACTTTATTTACTGAATTATTTACACATGCATATATCAAGGTTCGGAATGCGATATGTGTTTCGATTGAGCTTCCATCCGAGGTTGAGCTTTTGCTCGGATGTCGGAACGACAAGCGGCAATCTCGTAGCAGACGTAGCATATAAATGGAATTTTTGAATACTCATTGCTCTTATATTAAAGCTCATAACTCATTTCTACAAGCACAGTATTATTCTTTGAGGTTTTCTGTAAATCGCCAGCTATTTATTTTAAACGTGCAAGGTCTGAAATTATTGTATATAGCATATTTTTGATGCGATTCGGATGTCGAAATGTCGACTTAGTAACAAGCGCCATTCCTCTTATCGCGTGCAACGATAAGCGATACAAAGTACCGCTTCAGTTACAGAAATGGATTGAATCATTGTATAAACCAACAATATATTATCGGTTGGAAACGCTATAATAATAATATATTTTTATATACATAGAAATATATATCAGGATTGTTGTTTAGAAAAGGAATCATACGTCCTTGCTGCATCGACGATGATGCCAGAATCGATAGAAATCATATTCTTGAATTGCAGAACGAATTATTGAAACAGAAGTACGACAGAGTGAGACAGAGCAAAAACAAAAAAGGATAGAAACTCGATTGTAATCGGTGAGACTCCGCACGCCGAGTTGGGCTTATCGAACGAAACAAAGAGTCTATCATTCAGAGTCTCTCTCTCTCTCTCTCTCTCTCTCTCTCTCTCTCTCTCTCTCTCTCTCTCTCTCTCTCTCTATATGGTTGCTTGTTTCTAACGACCGAAAATGCTTTATGGAAAATTTCGGCCGCTCAATGTATATAATTAAGAGGAAAAGGAACATTATAGATAACATATAATATAAGTTTTAATAAATTATGCTAATCCTATATCCCTCCAATTTATGTATAATAGCAAAAATAATTTCAAAACACGATAATTTACGAGATATTGATATTTCTATGATTTTCCATGAGCGTTATATACCACGTTCATAGAAATGATTTGCAAGATCTCGGCGTGGTCTCACGCGTAAGATGCGAGATCTGAATGTTAGAGATCTCATGATCAATTCCTTTTTTCTTTTTTCATAATTTTTTTTTTTAAATAAGTGACATTGTTAACAAACATATATTATATAGGCTAAATATATTTTTATTTAATTATTGAAATTATATGTATATTTCTTAAAGTTTTAATTTACCTTTAGAAAAAAATCCAAAGAAATCATGTTTCTGTAATAATGTTACGTCGATCAGAACTTTCTGTGAAATGTTTTTTTTATAATTATCATTTGAATGAAAATTCTGATAATCAATCAAATCGCAAAAGTGCGATTAATATAATTATAAGGATGATTAATATAATTATAAGGATGATGTCAATATAATTTTATAATTAACAAATCAAAAAGCCTTTATATGTGCCTTTACAATATACAAATAATTTTTATTTATCTATTAAATGATTCGGTATTTTTCCTATAGTTATTGGAATACATGTTAAATTTTGAGTCGACTTTTGAAGCATCGCCTTCTTTCCTCTCGCCACCGCCGCTCAATGCTCGACGGCTGAGCTGCACCGGATCGCGCGCGGATGTGTATCTCAGGAGCGTTGCACTAAGAAATATGCTCCGTATCTTCTAGCAAATTATCAATCCTTTACTTTCATTAGTCTTCTGTGATGCCTTCTTTATTCACATGTTGAATAAAGAAGACATCACGGAGTTATTGAAGTTGAATCATTCCAGTTTAAAATTACGCATCTCGTTCTGTATCGACTCTTATTAGTCTTAAATTGATATTATCAGTATTCTATATTAAAAGATATTATTAGGTGTTGGAATTAATTCGTAGCGTTTTAATGAAAGAATGTTATTTATTTCACATGAGCATTAAAAAATACATTAATGAAAGTACTTCCCATCACTTGTAAAACGCTACGAATTAATTCCAACACCTAATACATTTTGTGGCACATAAGCGTGGTCAGTAGCTCTTTGAAAGAAAACCGAATGTATCAATGTAATGTATAAAAATATTAAAGTAAATATTTTAAAAGTACATAATATTTAGTAAAATGTATATACTTATTAATATGATGTTCAATCACTATTATTAAGAAAATAACAATTATGTAAGAAGGAAAATATTTTTATGATAATTTTCATGCTAAAATGTTGTCATGATAATTTTCATGTTGGAAGGTATGATAGCAGCATGTTTCTTATACTGTGACGCTCCTGAGATGCACGTTCGCGCGCGATCCAGCGGTTCAGCCGTCGACTGTTGAGCGGTTGTAAAGGAAAAATAGGTAGCACTTCAGAAATTGGCTCGAAATGTAACTGAGCACACTGAAGTACACATATAATTTCTATAATTTTATAAAAATATATTTGGAGTAATATGTTCATTAATAACGTTATTTGTTTTAAAAAAAAATTAAGAAAAAAAGGAAAAAGCAGGATTGAACATAGGATCCTCAACATTCTGATCTCGCACCTAACGCCCGAGACCACGTTGAGTTTTTGCAGACCGCCTCTATGAACGTGGTACATAAAATATACGGAAAATCGTAAACTATATCTCGTTAACTATCACGTTTTGAAATCATTTTTCTATTATATATTAATGAGAAAGGTATATGATTAACTCTTTCACTAATATCGTGTGAGACTCGTGGTAAAGAAATCGGGCCAAACATAAGTATCATTGATGAGAGCCGTGGTATGTCTGTCGGATCAAACATAAACAATATGTCCCAGGCTGTTAATTATGGCACGCGCCATCGTAACTTAAATCGTAGGGCAAAGGATTAATATAATTTAATAAAAATTATGTATTGTCTCTTTCCTCCTTATGATACACGCCAAGCGGCCGAGATCGTCGAGAAAATATTTTCGGTCGCTAGAAAGCGACCACAGAGAGAAGGACAGAGACAGACTCATTGTTTTGCTAGCGAGCCCAGTTCGGCGTGTCCGCGCGGAGACTCACCGATTACAATCGGAGCTTCTATCCGTTTGTTTTTTCTCTGTCTCGCTCTATCAAAATTAATAACAGAAATTGAAAGAATTTTAAATCATGAACACGGTTGCCAGTTCTCCGTTTTTTTTTTAACAGACTTTGGTTTCTTGGACTAATATTCAATATTCCAGCAGATGTGAAAATCTCCAATTTTTGTCGTCTGGAGTATTAAATATTAGTCCAAGCAATCGAAGCCTGGCAAAAATAAATCCGGGGAGCTGGCAACCGTGTTTGTGAATTAAAATTCTTTCATTTTCTTTTTATTAAATTATATTAATCATATATCTTTCTCATTAACGTAGCAAAAATGCAAATGCAAAAATGATTTCAAAACGTAAACATTGATGAGATATACAATAGTTTACGACTTTCCGTGCACTATATGTATCGCGTTCGTCGAGATGATCTGCAAGAACTCAGCGTGGTCTCGGGCGTTGAGTGCAAGATCAGAATATTGGAGATCTTATGTTCGATTCTGCTTTTTCCTTTTTTCATAATTTTTATTTAATAAATAACGTTATTAATAAACATATTATTCCAAATATACTTTTTATAAAATTTCAGACATTATATACGTGTATTTCAATGTGCTCGAAATAGTTGCGCATTTCGAACCGATTTCTAAAATGCTGCCTACTTTTCCTTTACAACTGCTCGACGGCCGAACCGCTCACGCGTGGACGTGTATCTCAAGAGCGTCATAGATATCATAAAC